>NW_028261392.1:62146892-62156892 GCF_051295495.1 Thamnophis sirtalis | reverse complement strand
GCTGGGCTATGAAATGAAATATATCAACAATCAGGTTTAAGTTTAAGGAAGTAGATTCCATAAAGTGGCAAAGACAGGTACAGTACAAGTACAGTTGGGTTTGGCCATCACAATTTAGATTGGCATATACATTAAAACGAACTGTTGATGTCTCCATAACTGTGTGCATGTTTATGTTGTACAGTGATAGGAATACCTGGAAATCTAATATAATCCTCTTTTTGAGAACTGAAAGAAGCCTGCAGAGAAGCCATGGCAGCAAAATTAAACAGTGCTGTAAAAAAAGGTGATCTTAAGCTTGTTCGACAGCTGTTGGAAGACGGAGCAGATATTAATGCAAAGGTGGAATGTGGCTGGACACCTCTTCATAGTGCCGTACAAAGAAATTCTGAAGAGATCGTTAACTTCCTACTGGAAAATGGGGCTGATCCATTAGCTAGGAAGGATAATGGTGCCACCCCTTTTATTTTAGCAGGAGTGATAGGTAATGTGAAGCTTTTGAAACTTTTTCTTGATAAAGGCTCACGTATTAATGAGTATGACATCAATGGCTTCACCGCATTCATGGAGGCCGCTTGTTATGGGCACAAGGAGGCCCTGGAATTTTTATACCAGAATGGGGCGGATGCAAATCAGCGCCGTGAAGTTGATGAGATTAAAAAGGCTGTGAAGAAAGGAGGTGCCACAGCTCTAATGGATGCTGCCAGTCATGGCCATTTTGCTCTGGTCAAAATCTTGGTCGAGAAAATGGCTGCTGATGTAAATATCTGTGACAATCAAGATGGAAATGCATTGATTCATGCTCTCTCTGAGGACAAAGACTGGAATAAAGGCAGAGAAGACTCGGCCCTTTTCCTTTTGAAAAACAAAATTGATGTCAATAAGAGGGATGTAAATGGGAAAACGGTGCTCATATTGGCTGTTGAAAGAGAAAGCCTGGCTCTTGTGGAGGCCATATTAAAATTAGATGAAGTTGATGTGGATGATGCTGGTGAAAATAACGAAACAGCATTGCATGTAGCAGTGGAGAAGAAAAACAAAGACATAGCAAAGCTACTATGTGAAAAAGGAGCAAGAGTAGATGATGATGTCCTGGATATTGCCCGTAGAAATTACCAAGCTGAGATGATAGAACTTCTTCAGAAATATCAATCGGAGGACAGTCCAAGGCAGCCAGAAACATATAAGGAATTCTCTAGTGATCGTTGGAAATCAAAACTCCAGAAACTCAATCGAATGCATCGTCCTATGATTGGCAAGCTCAAGATCTTTCAATATCAAGATTTATGGATCCAGGAGACCACCCAAGGAGGGATCTACCTGGGATTGTATGATGGCAAAGAGGTGGCTGTGAAGGTATTCTGGAAGGCGGCAGAAAAGGCCAAGCGAGAAAAAGCCTGCCTCGAAAAATGCCAAACCAGCAAATACCTGGTGAAATTTTGTGGCTCGGAAGAGAGGAAGTCCTGCCTCTACCTGTGCCTCTCCTTGTGCGAAAGGAATCTTCAAGAGTACTTCAAGGAAGAGAGCAACGCAACTATGGAAAGCAAGAAGATCCTTAAAATAATATTTGAGGCTGTAAACGAACTTCATGCATTTCGATTTGGCCATCAGGAACTACACCCGAGTAACATTTTGATAGGTTGGTTCATTCTTTGGCATTTATTCCAGAGTAATCCATTTAAGCCCTTCATGGTATTGGATCTGGGTACTTGAGAGACCGCCTGCTGCCAATTACCTCCCACAGACCCATTAGATCACACAGGGTTGGCCTCCTCCGGGTGCCATCTACCAGCCAATGCCACCTGGCTACTACCCGGGGGAGGGCCTTCTCTGTGGCAGCTCCGGCCCTCTGGAACGAACTCCCCGCAGGGATTCGGACCCTCACTTCTCTCCAGGCCTTCCGGAAAGCCGTCAAAACCTGGCTTTGCCGGCAGGCCTGGGGTTGATGAGTTCCCCTCCCCTCTCGACTTGTGTGCTTGTGTGACTCTTGGTTATTTTAATTACTTGTATTCTGTTCTATGTTCCCCTTTTCCCCCTTTTGAGTTGTTTGCTGCCCTGAGTCCCTCCCGGAGAAGGGCGGCATACAAATAATAAAATACAAATACAAATACAAATAAACTTTATGGGCTATATACGGAACAGCAGATTCACAATATTTTTTTTTATTGGTTATACATTTTTTAAAAATAATAAGACATACAAATAAAAATACAACTTTAAACATACAAACACCCCCCCCCCCATGGTGACATTCACAGCCCAACTTTTTTTTTCCTTCCTCATTGTTTTGTCTCTAACCAGCATCTTCTCGTTACAAAGTTCAGGGATCTATTACAATACCCATGTTCACTTTTAGTTCCCATTGTTAACAACTGCTCTTTAACTTTCCCCGTTTTAAGTCCCTGCTGTTCTCCTTGTCGCCCACATATACCATAGGTTCCGGCTAAGATAATGTTCCGTTTCTCCTTTGCCCCTCAGCCAACCCGTCATTCTGTCCATTTCTGCACACTCGTAAATCTTTTTTAATTACGGCATCTTCCGATGGTATGGTAGTAGATTTCCAAAATTGCGCATAGGTTATTCTTGCGGCCACAATTATATGTAGGCTCAAATGCCATATAGATTTACTCATGTTTTCTGGTTTTATGCTTAATAAAAAAAGTCTCGGGTTTCCATTCCATGCTTGCCCCGGTAACCTTTTTTTAGCCAGTTTTGACAGATTCACAATATTTTGTTGCCAAGAGTGTTTTGTTATTTTCAGCCTTCCCTATATAATGTTACAAAGCCCCAGTTTGGCACTTTAGCAAACCATTAACAATTTCATCAACGTAAGTGTCAAAACTGCTTATCATTTAAAAAGGTCCCCAATGTAGAGTCACCTAGTTTGGTCATCTGTACCAAAAAAAGAACATTTCGGTACCCCGTGAAAGTTGATGATTTCCTTCTCCTCCAACCAGTTCTGGGAAATGAAGGTTTAGAAAGGACAAGTTCTCAATTTTGTAGTTGAAGGTTGAAAGGTTGAGAAGAGTTGAGTTTCATTTTATTTATATGCCGCCCTATTCCCGGCGGGACTCAGGGCGGCGCACAAACCCAAGGAGGGGAAGGGAAAAACACAAAAACTACAAAAGTACAGGGTATTTTAAAAACAACCAACAGCCACACGATTCAAGAGGGGAAGGGAACTCATCGACCCCAGGCCTGCCGACACAGCTAGGTTTTAACGGCTTTTCGGAAGGCCTGGAGAGAGGTGAGGGTCCGAATCTCTGTGGGGAGTTCGTTCCAAAGGGCCGGAGCCGCCACAGAGAGGTGATGACTGCTCCCCATCATGCTGTCTTCCATCAGGAGCATTCCCTCCATTCCAAAACCAATATTGGCAATGATTTGGTTTTAGGAAGAAACAGCCTGTAGTGACTGCATGGTGAGGGGAAGTCAACAATGATGTATTTTTTTTCTGTACAATCCTTCAATTCAGATTCAGTTCCATTCAGACATCCTATGTTTTATATATGAACAGAAAAAGGCCTTTCATATCTACAATGGGAGGTTCACCCATTGTGAGCTCAATAGAATGGAAAAGAAGAGTAGATTTAGATTTATTAACATTTGTATGCCGCCCATTCCCTTGGGACTCTGTGCATGTGCGTGCACATCTTTCAGTTTGAGCATGAATGCGTAGTTTAGTCACTCAGTATCTAAAAGGTTCATTATCACTGGTCTAGGCTAAAGTAGCAATAGCAATAGCAATAGTTAGGCTTATATACCGCTTCATAGGGCTTTCAGCCCTCTCTAAGCAGTTTACAGAGTCAGCATATTGCCCCCAACAACAATCTGGGTCCTCATTTTACCCACCTCGGAAGGATGGAAGGCTGAGTCAACCTTGAGCCTGGTGGGATTTGAACAGCCAAACTGCTGAACTGCAGTGCTGAATTTAACCACTGCGCCACCTCGGCTCTTCGAAAGTGCCCAGAGTTATGGTGTGGCAAGATGGGCAGCTAATAAATTTACAAATAAATAAGTAAAAATAAATCTACACCTAATCAAAAGTAAATATAAAAATCAGCAAGCTTCTCTTGTGTCGTAGGCAATGACAAAGCCCAAGGATAGTATATTCTCATAACATTGCAATAATGATTTAATAATTTAAGAAAATCAACTCGCTTGTGTATTAGGGTGAATTTAAAAAGACAACATTTATTTTCTACTTTGTCAGATGTCACTGGCAAGATTTTCCTAGCAGACTTCGATAAGAGCAGAGAAATAACTGATGATACAAAATATTCTGTAATCTCAGAAGATCTAAAGGTAAATAATTATCTGTCTCCAATCTTCTACATTCTGCAGAGTGTTAAATATACTGTACTTTTCGCATGATAAGACACACTTTTTCCTCCCCGAAAAGAGGGGTGGAAATGTTGGTGCATCTTATATACCAAATACAGCCATTTTTGGCCTCCGGAAACCCCGTCCTGTGTGTCACATTTTTGCCCAAAACAGGGTTGTTTTTTTTGCAAAAACGGGGTGCACAGAGGGTCTGGGGGGACCTGCAGAGGACTCCTGGGGGCTGGGGAGAGCAAAAACGGCACTTCTGGATGGTTTGGGAGCCCAATAACAGGTGCATTTTTCTCAAAAACAGCGTTTTGCTCTCCCTAGCCCTCATGAGCACTTTGTAAACCTCTGAATCCTTCTGCATGCCCCATTTTTTGGTTTCCCAAACCCCCCCAGGAGTGCTGTTTTTGCTCTCTCTAGTCCCAGAAACACTCTGCAGGCCTCCCAAATCTTTTGCGTGCCGTGTTTTGCAAACAACGGGACACACAGAGGGTTTGGGAGACTTGCAGAGTGCTCCTGGGGGGCCGGGGAGAACAAACACTTTTTTTTCTTGTTTACCTCTTTGAAATCTTGGTGCATCTTAATAGTCCAAAAAATACAGTAATTATAATCTCAAACAAAAAATAATAATCTAAAACCTGGAAAAAATGCAATATTGGTTCTGGTCTACGGAAGATTTCCCATAAATATATATATATATATATATATATATATATATATATATATATATATATATATATATATATATATATATATATATATATATATATATATATATATATATATATATATATATATATATATATTTATGGGAAAATCTTTATATATATTATATATATATATATATATATATATATATATATATATATATATATATATATATATATATATATATATATATATATATATATGTTATGATATTTTTTATTTCTGAAAAACTCCCATACATGGTTATACTTAGATCTATTTCTAAAATACAAACTAGATATGCGGTTCCATTTTAAAAATAAATTGACCTTTTTTTAAAAACAAATCTACAGTTCTGCTAGTCATCCTTTTGCTGATGTAAATCTCACTAGAGAGACCATTTTGGGAAAGCTACAACACTATTTCATTTAAGTTGTCCACTTAGCCTGTGGAACAAAGCATATCATAACTTACAAGTTATAGTTTTACTATTTGGTGATGGGTATGCTTGGGACTTCTTGTATTAGCTAAGATAGCAATAGCAGTTAGACTTATATACCGCTTCATAGGGCTTTCAGCCCTCTCTAAGCGGTTTACAGAGTCAGCATATTGCCCCCAACAATCCGGGTCCTCATTTCACCCACCTCGGAAGGATGGAAGGCTGAGTCAACCTTGAGCCGGTGAGATTAGAACCACTGAGCTGCAGATAACAGTCAGCTGAAGTGGCCTGCAGTGCTGCACCCTAACCACTGCGCCACCTCGCTCTTGAACTAGATGAACTAGCTACAATCTGGACACAGAATTAACTGTCCTAAGGAAACCCAGCTGTAGCTATAGGTTAAAGAAGGAAATCTGCTCGAATTGTTCTGGATATAGACATTTGTTTCTGCACACAGGGTCTCCAAAAACTTATCCTGTATGTTGTGATGAGAGGTCAGTGGGACTTTGAAGATTTGCCTACAGAATATCCAGATACTGTACAGGAAAATTGGAAGGAAATTGAAGACCTCCGAAGAAACCTGGAAGTCTCTGACCAAACTCCCCTAGATGACAGTCTACTGGAAAAGCTGATCTATCATCCATACTTCTGGCCCAAGGAGACGTAAGTTAAAACCAGAAATTTTGTAACTGGCTAATTTGACTTGATTGTCTGATAATTAGCATAATAGCCAGGGTGGAAGGAGTTTTACAAACAGAGATAGAATGACAAATCTGAAATTATGCAATCTGTTCCTTGCAGATCTTTTCAAATTTTTTTTAAAAAAAATGTCCTTAGCACTGAATTCCAGGAGAATTGATGACATGGCTTATAATTTATTTTATCATCTCAATGGCTGGATGTTGTTGAGAACAGGGCAATTAATATAGATAAAAAGTTGCTATCACAATTGCCCCATTGTATTTTGCTTGCAAGGATGAGATGGCTCACAAGAATATTATTACTCATTCAATAAGATAGCAATAGCAATAGCAGTTAGACTTATATACCGCTTCATAGGGCTTTCAGCCCTCTCTAAGCGGTTTACAGAGTCAGCATATCGGCCCCACAGTTGCTTCTTGTCATGCCCTCAGGTGCCTTGGAGAATAGTTTGACTCCCTCTTCTTTGTGGCAACCCCTGAGATATTGGAACATTGCTATCATGTCTCCCCTGGTCCTTCTTTCTATTAAACTAGACATACCCAGTTCCTGCAACCGTTCTTCATATGTTTTAGTCTCCAGTCCCCTAATCATCTTTGTTGCTCTATGATATCTATCTATCTATCTATCTATCTATCTATCTATCTATCTATCTATCTATCTATCTATCTATCTATCTATCATCATCTACCTACCTACCTACCTACCTACCTACCTACCTACCTACCTACCTACCTACCTACCTACCTATCTATCTATCATCTATCTACAGTATATAAATATACATACATACATATATACATATATACATACATACATACATACATACATACATACATACATACATACTATTATTCTCCTCTTAATTCTAGCTCTATTTTAACTCTATTTCACTGTAATGTTCAAAGATGTTTCTTTTCTATTTCCCATCTTATACCTATTTTATTATTCATATTTCCCTTATTTGGCAATTTATCTTCAGACGTTTGGGGTGCTTTATCATTGGAGGTTTTTAAGAAGAAATTGGTCTTCTACTTGTCTGAAATAGTATTGTCAGGCCTGCAGCCATATTTTCTTGTGGATCTTAGGCCTGTGTAGTATACTCCGTAGTATAGTCCGTTTCTTAAAATTGCCTTTTCTTTTACAGAAAGTACAGGGTGTTAAGCAAGATCTGGAATGAGATACGTGCGGCAAAGAAAGATAAAAAAGTGAATGTTTTGAAATCTGAGGATGATCCTTTCATGGACTGGAAAACAAAGGTAATCTATTGAATAAAGAAAAAAAAGTTAGGAACTATTTTGCATCTTCCACTTTAATGCTTCTATTTTATTGATTTCTGCATCCAGTTTTTGTCCTTTTTTTTTTGGAGCTGGCTGTGCTAGTTAACAGGTTTGATGCCAGCTTCTGCTAGTGACAAACAGTTAAAGTCTCACATGAGCAATTTATCATTTATTTTATTTATTTTATTATCAAAATGTATATGCCATCCAATCCCGAAGGACTCTGGGCGGCTTACAAAAAAAGAGAGAGAAAAAAGAAAAGAAAAAAAAAGATAGTTTACAATCTCAACACCTCATACATTCATTCTAATTGGGGCTGGACCTCAACAATGAGGTCAACAGCCCCAGGCTAGCCGGAACAGCCAGGTTTTTACAACTTTCCTGAAGGCCATGAGAGTGGGTAAGGTCCGGATCTCTGTGGGTAGCTGATTCCAAAGAGTCGGAGCAGCCACAGAGAAGGCTCTCCTCTGGGGGCCCGCCAGCCGACATTGTCTGGCTGACGGCATCCGAAGGAGGCCCAATCTGTGGGATCTTACTGGCCGCAGGGAGGTACGTGGCAGTAGGCGGTCACAAAGGTGATAGGTATGTTTAGTCAATATCTATTTTTTTTTATTTTTTTATTTTTTTTATTGAAAGTCACAAACCTAGCCGAGATGGCGAAAATATCGGCATATCTTAAAGACCATTCAAATGAGAGATATAAACGAGACTGGAAAAAATGGATTGATTATATACAAAACAAATATGGGACTAAGAAATTACAGATAGCCTATGCTTAAGATTAGGAATAATCTAAACTGCTCAAAGTTAGTGTAACAGGAAGAAGCTGAGTTCAATGCAGAGATGTTATTAACTTCTTTTTTTAATTTCCTTTGTCTCAATATATTTTAGACTGTTTGTTAAAAATCTATACCGTTTACGGGCTCTGGGAAGTCGGGGGGGGGAAGGGAGGTGGGGTGTTAGGGGGGAGGGGAGGATATATAGTATGTGTTAGATTTTAAAGTAACGTGACTGCACTTGTATACTGTTGCTCTTTATTTCCACTGTAAAAATAGGACAAGCTGAATATATTAATAGATTGTAGAAATACACCGAAGGGAGGAGTAGAGGGATAGAAGAAAGAGGGGTAGAGAGGGTGAGAGAGAGGACGGGAGGGAGGGGGAGAAGGAAGGGAGGGAGTGTACCAGGAGAGAGGAGTGGTAGAGGGGGAGGGGAAGTAGGGTAGAGGGGAATGATGGAGGGAAGAAGAAAAAAATAAAATAAAAAAGATAGAAAAATAAAGAAAAAATAAAAAACAAAAAATAGAAGAAATAAAAAAATAAAAAAATAAAAAAATAAAAATATAAAATAGTCAATATCCATTATTGAGAGACAATGTATGCAGTGGTTAAAAGTTGGATGAGGATCAGGGAGACCTGGATTCAACTCCACTTGTTATATTAATCTTTAACATTCTTTGAATCGGTGTGGGAATTTGAACCCAAAGTTTTTTACATGTCTATCAAGCATGATAAGATAACCCTTCTTGTTGTCCACATTTCCAACATAAAGTTGAAGGGCCTTTTTACATTCTAGATGAACTTCTCTATTGGTATAACATAGCATTTATTATTTATTTTATTTATTACCAAAATTTATATGCCGCCCAATCCCGAAGGACTCCGGGCGGCTTACAAAAAAGAAGAAAGAAAAAAGAGAAAGAAAAAAACAAGAAAAAAAAGACAGTTTAAAATCACAAAACCACATGCATTCATTCTAATCGGGGCTGGACCTCAACAATGAATTCTGATCTTTTCAACCACATATTTCCCAGTGTTCCATCTGTATATTACAGCCAAATTGTCATACCTTCTTTTACGTGTTCGTTCTGTTTCAAATTTTAGTAAAACTGTATACAGTTTAGCAATCACATGTTCCTTACTTATACACAATTCTATTTTCAGTTGCAGGCCTTTTGTGTACTTTAAATCTTTCTAATAACTGTAGATAAGAAAATCATTGCAAATATATCTCTCTGCAAGGAGTTGTACTCCCTTTGACAAAATTCTAGTATCTCACAGTAAATTAGCCATTTTGTTTTCCTATTAATTTTTACCTATAAAATGATACGATGTCCTTCAGGGCTGTCTAGTCCAGTGTTTCTCAACCTTGGCAACTTGAAGATGTCTGGACTTCAAGTCCCAGAATTCCCCAGCCAGCATTCGCTGGCTGGGGAATTCTGAGAGTTGAAGTCCAGACATCTTCAAGTTGCCAAGGTTGAGAAACACTGGTCTAGTCTGCCACAAATCCTCACCCAGAAACCAAGATTGTTATATCCACCGAGTTGCAAAGAGTGAGTTTTATGGACCAATAACTGAGCGGAATAGTGCATCTTTTTCAGATTGATAAAAAAGTATTGGACTCTATGATTTTTCTGGACAAAGATAAAGGCAACAAGAAGAGCAACAAGAACGTCAAAAAATCATATAGCCCTGGTGTAGCAGATTTATTAAGGTTGATTAGGGAATATGGGCGAACACTACCCTGAAAAGGATGCTGAGTAAGTAAATATTTGTCTAAATTATGTATC
>NW_028261392.1:61849392-61879392 GCF_051295495.1 Thamnophis sirtalis | reverse complement strand
TCTTTTTTTCTTTTTTTCTTTTTTTCTTTTTTCTTTCTTCCTTTCTCTTTCTCTCTCTGTGTTCTCTCTCTCTCTCTCTCTCTCTCTCTCTCTCTCTCTCTCTCTCTGTGTGTGTGTGTGTGTGTGTGTGTGTGTGTGTCTGTGTGTGTGTGTCTGTGTGGTGGGTTTCAACATTTTTTGGAACCTCTTCTGTAGGTGTGGCCTGCTTTCTGGTGGAACCTCTTCTAACCGGTTTGGTAGATTTGACGAACCAGTTCTACCAAACTGGTGCGAACTGGGAGGAACCCACCTCTGCTACCCACCCTATCTGTAAGACACTTTAAAAAAAAAGAGGGCAGTAAATTCAGAAGAGAAAATCGATTGCCTACTTTATAATGAGGGGCACACTTATTGATCAAGCCTACACCATCTGGCAGTAAATTGATTAGATGCCATGGAGGCAAAATAAGACTTGGTAATAGTGACATCATCAAATTATATGCTAGCACTGTTTAGTGCTGACTGAAAAAGGAATGGGTAGTTCTTTAGGCAAGGCATGTGAGAGAAGGAGAGACTGGGGCATATTTAGGCATGAGAACCGATGACAGGCATGCTAACACTGTTCAAATATGGTGGCACATTCAAATGTGCAAATTGTCCCATTTATTTATTTAAATCTATCCTTACTTATTAATTTTTTAAGTTCTTTCAGCCAGAAAGGAAGGTTCGACAACAGATTCCAATGATAAAATTACACATCACCATGAAAAGTTGACCCAACTTTTGAAAGGAACAAAACAGCTTCTCTGCCAAGTAAAAAATAATAATAATGGTGCTGTCTCTTCTACTAATTAAGATAAAGCTGGGATGTTGACAACTTTTCTTGGTATTTCAGTGACTTAGCATTGAGCAGCTTCTAAGGATTAAGATGTTACCTTATAGCAGTGATCAAATCATCCATGAGTTTACCAGATCCTTTGTCTGAAGCCACTTGGGTGAAAAGCTGGAACTTAAAAGTGGAAAAGTTAGTAGAACAATTCCACAAGAAGTTTCCGATAAGCCAAAGGGTCCCCTGGGGGGGGGGGAAGTAGGTGGTTAATTTTTTATATATTAACTTTTATGTTGTTCTCTTTTCAGGAAACGTTTTTCTTTTGAGGAGAGGCCACCTGTCAGGCCTGCATTTATATTCCTTTTAAAATTTTGGCCTGCCACACTTTCTCTTATTTAAATATGCTGTTTCATTAGTATAGTTGATGGGAGGGGGGAATAGAAAGGAGTAGGATTGTGGAATGTATTGTTTTCATTCTTTACTAGAAGCCAAGGTCATCCTTTGTCTCCGCACTTTGACACTTGACCGGAAGCAGCTGGGTGTGGATGCCAGCGTGGAAGAAGAAGATTGGACCATGTGATGGATTGTGGGTGTGGGGACACGATCATGAACTTTTAACTGGGTGGGATTCTGATGTCATTTCCAGAATTGGGATTAACCCAGATGTGCTAAGATGTCTGCTTTATTAAATTGGAACTTTAAGGATTGTTTTGCCTTTGATTCTGATTTAATTCTACATGATACTTGGAACGCTGACCTTATCCCAATACTTGTATGTGGAAGAATGAAATCTCTTCCCCCACACTAATGCTTATTAACCTTGCTGGGCTACCCACATTCTGGCATTGTTGCAGAATGACATTTTAGATTATATAAATATGCTGCCTAGGCTCTTGTACAAAGCCGTGAATAAAGGCAGGGCAACATGTAGTCAATGTGTAGGCAAAAACTGCAGTTACAAGATTCCCACACACAACCTTGGCTAAGAAAGTTGAGTTGTTTGCTATGAGTCTCAATTTCTCTCTATATACATGAGATCGGATAGATTTTCTATCTCGCATCTTCAGTTAAAAAGCTGAGAAACAGAAAGTTTGACGGTTTGCCACTGGAGCCATCAAAGGAGCAGGGGAGGAGGAGGTGGTAAAATGTGCCTTGTAACATAAACTGTCTCTTTCATGTACATGTATGCAAGGGACATACAATAAATACTTAAGTCTTCTTTACCTGTCATACTAACTATGTGATCTAAATAAAAGTAATAACAGAATACATGTCAGCCTCTGCTTTGCTGTTGCTTCGGCTGCCATGAAACGGGGAGGGAGGGCATGGTATTTGGGAGGGGTTACTAATTGTGCTGGAGGAAGGTTCTGGAGTTCAGCTGCCTGTCGGACTACGTATGCGTGGGAGATTCCCGCCAAGACTAACGGCACCGACATTCCATCTTCGTGATGCCTTTTGAAGTTATCTCACACCTGACACTTGAGAGAATTATGATTGGACTGTAACTGTGATGCCAAGGGGTGGGGAATGGGCTATTCTATATATCAATCGCTTTCGCACCTAAATAATCAGACTTCGCTACGCTATGCCTTTAATCATTTATAATTAGTAAAAGTACACTTGATTTGTACACACGGAGTCTCGTGGTCTTCTTTCCTAATTATCTAATGGAGAGGTTCTGACAATACATGTGTTCAGGAATACTGTTCTGGGTACAACAAATATTTCCACAAAAAAACAATTTTACCAGTTGTGACTATTTTGTCGTCTCATTCATAGAATAAGATCTAACTCAGAATTGTACAGTTATAGAGACTAATTTGATTCTGAACTTAACAACGGCAGCAAGATTATTGGTGGCGCAGTACTGGAAGAAGGAAGAATTGCTTACTATTCAAGAATGGACGTTAAAAGTCACAAACTTAGCAGAGATGGCTATAATATCAGCATACCTCAAGGACCATTCAGATGAGAAATGCAAGTTGGAATGGAGAAGATGGACTGATTACATTCAAAATAAATATGGGACTAAGAAATTTCAGTTAGCTTATGAATGAATGAACAAAGAAAGTTACCATTTATCTAAAGTTAGCTTTACAAAAGGGGAGTTAAAGTATAAGTGAAGGTACGATGCTAACGTTAGTTAGTTTATTTTAGTGTATGATTGTTAAATGTTTATACCCTGTATTTTGCTCTGGGAAGTTGGGGGTGGGGTAGGAGGGGATGTGGGATTGGGGTGGAGGGAAGGAAGGGGAAAGGTATACAATTGTAAAATTTATTAAAACTCTTTAATAAAAAAAAAAGATTTAACTCAGAAAAAGTTATTTTGCGTTCTCCCCCGCAAAAAAGAATTCCTTAGTGGGCCACATGAGAAAGGGGTTATCAGCTATTTTGCAACAACATTTTAATCCAGAAATACAATCTTAAACAATAACATAAGTTAAGTCCACAAATCACAAATTAAAACCGGCTTTTTTTTAACACATACCAAGTCACTATACTCCAGTGGTGGGTTTCAAAATTTTTTGGACCCTCTTCTGTAGGTGTGGCCTGCTTTCTGGGTCCACTGGTGGAACTTCTTCTAACCGGTTCGGTAGATTTGACGAACCGGTTCTACCGAACCGGTGCGAACCGGTAGGAACCCAGCTCTGCTGTCCACTCATGAAGTTTGAGAGTCTCTGCTAATTTAAGTAAATCTGATTGATTTGGCTCTATGGAAAGAATTCTAATAAATCAACAGGGATTTATGAGCCACAATAGTTTAACAATAGCAAAAGAAATGAACTGTAGCCTTACTGCCACCTTGAAAAGTTGGTTCAAAAGGGACAGCTGAAAACAGGAGTAGTAAAATCCAGGGAAGTAAAATCCAGTTTACTCAAAACTACATTGGTTACAAGCTCATTCCTGTCAGCTATCATTTTTCTAAAGGTACACATGGGCCCTTAATGGGATCCAGAGTTATTTTTGAGACAGAAAAATGCAGATAGTTTATTTTGCAGCGTGCACAATTCTCATTTTTAATCAAAAGAATGATTTGGGGAAGGGAAGGAAGGAAAGGATATTGAATAAGCTTTCGTCAACTGGGACATAGAGTTTGATGGGTAGCGGAGAGCGTGTTGAGGGTATTCATAGTCTTGTTTACGGGACTTTAGAATCTGGATAACCACGAATTTAAGATAAATTCCATTAAAATCTCCCAAATAGAGCTGCTTTATTCCTATACTGGGTAGGCAGGGTACCAGATAAATGGCTTGGCATTGATCCAGCGGTTCAAACACATCTTAAACTATAAAGTTTGATGTTTTCAGCAGGAGGAAGATTCTACAAAATAGTTTACAGAAATAACAAGCGTTTGGTTCCTAGACCTCAGTGCTAAAATGCTTTGTTTCAGAAAAAAATTGCTTGTCATTTGCTGTACGCCAGTGGCAAATAGAGGCAATGTGGCTTCCCTCCACTTGTACCAGAGCATGAATAAATGATTAATCGCAAGTTCATTCACTGGGCTTCTAACCTGAAGAACTTGAGTAAATAAACACTAGCTGTCTCAGATGGCCCATTCATGTATGCCGTTCATGTGTGCCTGGAAATAATGCCAGCTTCTTTGCTCTCTTATTCTATTTTTTTTTTTAAATTCTCTGCTGCTGCTGCTTCACATTTTAGGGAGTGAGGTGAAATCTTAACTACTGTTATGAGAGAGGCAGGAAAATGCTCAGGCCTCAAATCCATCTTTGCACAGATGATCCTTAACTGATTATATTATAATTATTGGGCCCGGGGGTGGAGCAATCGGCATTGAGGATTGTGCAGAAGGCCAGGTCCTCCTATGATTTCAGTGACATGGTTAGCTTATTTTTGGAATTTTTACTGTTGCCTTTGTTACATTTGTGTTGTATTTGTGCTGATAAATAAATAAAGGGAGACTAGTATAGATCTATTTCAAGCTATTTAGCTCTTATCAGCTAGCCATACCCTTACTGGGATTTGAACCTGTGCTGTATTAATAATATGTAATACATCTATACTAGTCTCCCTTTATTTATTTATCAGCACAAATACAACACAAATGTAACAAAGGCAACAGTAAAAATATTGGGTTTCTGTCTGGATGGTCTCTTGTGACGAACCGATAGACAGAGAAAGGAAGCAGTAGGCTTCCCCCCCATATTTGGGCACACCAGGGGTTGTGACACTAAATACATACCTATTTCCCTGGCTCACTTGATAAAGGAGGAGAACCTTGTGGCTTAGTGGTTAACACATCTGCCTAATATGTAATACAGCCCAGGTTCGAATCTGTCTGTCTGTCTGTCTGTCTGTCTGTCTGTCTGTCTGTCTGTCTGTCTGTCTGTCTATCTATCTATCTATCTATCTATCTATCTATCTATCTATCTATCTATCTATCTATCTATCTATATCAGTGTTTTTCAACCACTGTGCCGTGGCACACTAGTGTGCCGTGACATAGTGTAAGGTGTGCCGTGGGAAAATTACTTTATATATAGTCAATATAGGCAGAGAGTTAAATTTTTTTAACATTTTCTAATGGTGGTGTGCCTCGTGATTTTTTTCATGAAAAAAGTGTGCCTTTGCACAAAAAAGGTTGAAAAACACTGATCTATATCATATCTATCCATATCTATCTATCTATCTATCTATCTATCTATCTATCTATCTATCTATCTATCTATCTATCTATCTATCTATCTATCTATCTATCTACCCAGAGTGTCTGTCTGTCTGTCTGTCTATCTATCTATATCATATCTATCTATCTATCTATCTATCTATCTATCTATCTATCTATCTATCTATCTATCTATCTATCTACACAGTGTTTGTGTGTGTATGTGTCTGTCTGTCTGTCTTTCTATCTATCCATCCATCCATCCATCCATCCATCCATCCATCCACCCACCCACCCACCCACCCACCCACCCACCCACCCACCCACCCACCCACCTATCTATCTATCTATCTGCCCAGAGTATTCATTTGAAGAGAAAGGCAGGGATATCATCAAGCAGATAAACAAATGAATAAAAATATACTGCTTTTTTTAAATACAATGTACACTTTGGAAATAACTTTTTTTTTTAAAAAAAAAAAAACCCTTTAAAGATAAAAGATACAGGCAAAAGTTATTCTTTACAACAAGGTTTTTATTTTCTTTGACCAAAAATAAAAACAAAAACAAAAGAACAAAAGAACAAAAAATAAAAACAATTAAGTTTTACAGATCTGTAATTTTCTTTTCTTCTCTTTGCGGGGTTCTTTTTTTTGGACCCAAACAAGCATTTATGTTACAATATTATCTCCCACATCAACTTATAATGCTGAAAGTATCATCTGGCTTTGAATGAGGTGCTCTGCTACCACTGCAGAGAACCGATCCCCTTGCTGCTATTGCAAGGAAGTGCATTGAGGACCCAGAAGCTTCAGAGGAGTAAACCACACGAAGAGCCACCTGGAGACCTTTATAGCGACACCGGCTTAACATGTGCCAACTCAGCATCCATGAAAGAGAATCGGCTGGAGCCTCCATTTGGGGTTTGTCAGTGGGCCATTAAGAAGGCCAAGCTAGTCCCCTTTACATAATAAAGACTTCTCCACTTCAGCTGCAGGGGGATGGGAGTAAAGGCATGATAATATTGGCCCTGTACTCAACTGACTGCATGGCATCTGAGAACTCAACCAAACCTGGATTCAAAACGCAGCCTAGAGAGTTGCCCCTACCCAATTAAGATGAAATGGCTTTAGGAGCTTACTTGAGGCTTGGTATGAATGCCTATTTCGGGCTTCTACATCTGTTTTCATTGACCACATCAATTGGAGACATTTCACTTCTCCTCTGCCATTTGGACGCCACTGAATCAAGCTTGGGTTTGTCTCCAAGTTTATCCAGGAGGATAAGCCTTCTCCTGCATTTCACAGGGCTTAATCAATTTGCCTTCTGATTGTCCTTTGGAAATATTTCCTTTCCTGTTTGTGCATCTGTTGTGTTACGGAGTGACAGGGTGAAAGCTTCAACCGGGTTTTAAAAGAAGTCCTCTCGTTTTCAAAATGCTTTCTTTGGAGCACGGGAATTCCTTGAGCTTGATCTCAGCCGAGAGGTTAACAACAGCAAATAATGTCAAAGTCTTGTTTGTGTCAGGAAATACACGTTGTGTTTAGCCAAATACATGAAACAAAATTAATATATACTCTGAAACCGCAATCTCCCTTTTATCCTTTCGATTACTTCTTATTCCCCAGCCCCAGTTCAACTCTACTCCTGCTACAGATTGGGTTACATATTTGTGCCTTAGTATTTACCCCCAGACTATAAATATTGCAAAAAAGATATCTCTCATCGTAACGGATCATTAAGAGGAAGCTAAATTTAATTGATGTAATTTGCATTTTTTTTATCTCAATTTATATCATTTGCATCAGTATAGCATTTATAATTGTCATATGCATGAATTTGCATCTTCTGGGTAATTTCACAATTACCTCCAATATATAAACTGACATAAAGTGACATAAATTACATCTGCTGCTTGGATAAGTTTGGAAATGAATGCTTTTGTCCATCGACTAAGAGAGAGATCTGAACTAAAATGTTATCCAGTACATCTTGAGGGGGTTCGTGTTTTACTGTAATCAAATGGAAAGGGAACTCAGATACAGATGTCAAAAATCCCAACTTTATAGTAAGTCGTTTTGTTATGTTAGAGATCACTCAGCAGTCTGATGCAGAAACCTGTACTTAGGGTTGTTGTAGTGGTGGGATTCAAATAATTTAACAACCGGTTCTCTGCCCCAATGACCATCTGGGTAGGTGGGGATCGGTAGTCATGTGACTGAGTGGGTGTGGCCAACTCAACATCACTCAGGTCGATGGGCGCTTCGCCTTAGCTGTGACAATGTAATAAGGGTTAACCGGAGAGGCAGTTTCTGTGAGCAGGGCAATAAAGATTAGGCTAGAAACAACACCTGAATGTTTCCTTCCTGCCTTCCTTACAGGATTAGCCCTGTAAAGTGGGAAAAGATTTCTTCCAACAATCGGTTCTCTGAACTACTTAGAAAGTTACCAACCAGTTCCCCCGAATAGGTGCGAACTGGCTGAATCCCACCACTGGGTTGTTGACATAATACAGCCTGCCACTAATCTGCTGTTTTCCAGTTGTTAACTGTGCTAAATTTTAAAGAGGTAGTTATACTGTAATCTGGAAGATTTCTCTATTAAAAAGTTTACCACGAACATCTATAGTTTGCTAATCGGAAGGCAAAATTGTTTTTTTCTCCCAGATTAGAAACACCTTTTTATAATAGTCAACTAATTGCACTTATACTCTTCTGAAAGTGATAGCTGAGCTTAGTCCAGTTGGATATAAGACTAACCCTTTCTTGGATTGAGTCCATTAAAGTTTTATTAAAAATGGAAATATGATGCTCTCTCTCCTTCTATATAGCATTCTATGTAGATTGTCTCCATGATGCTATTTGCCTGGCTAATATTCTCCAAGTAGATATACTGACCCCCATCCCTTCCAAAGAATCGTGCTAGAAATGAAGGGGATGTACTGGGAATAGAAGGGCAAGATGTTAATGCAATTAATGGTGGTCACAGAAGGGCTTGGTCAAAATATGATGACAAAGGGAGAAGATTATTCCATATCCCAAATCTTTTAAGTGAAATGAAAATATATGGGAGTACTACTTTGTATCCAAAGATGGTGATATCCACAAATCTCCCAGTATTGATAGTACCCTGTTGTGGCCCGGTAGGAGCCGTTGGAGCTGCCACCAGACTCCGACAGCGAGGGGTCTTATGAGTCGGCCCTGGAGGAAGTGGAGGACCCTGGACAGGGTGCCAACTCTGAGCAGGGCGAGGAGAGACTGGTTGGTCACCAGGTGGCGCCGGAGCCTTGGATCAGTGGGGAGGAGACAAGAGGGAGTGTTCCAGAAAACACCTCTGAGTTGTTCCAGGATGCACACCGTCGAAGGGCTACTCGGCGTCAAGAACAACTGCGTAATTATAGGAGATGATTACGCTCAGCTGATGCTTATTAAGATCCTCTCCTGATTATAAAAGAGACTGCTTGTGCCACGCCCTTCATGTAGAAGTCAACATTAAGGACTAACAAGAAACAAACTTGGCAGGCTGGATTGCTGCCAGAGTTCGTTTGCATTGCTGCCAAGTTTTGTAGGACTTGCTGCCAGAGTGCTTATCTCTTTGTTTATGTGGCTTGCAGCCAACGAGAGTCTGGACTGATTAAAAGAAACCTTCTCATTTACGTCGGTTTCGGCTTTCGTTCCTGGACGGAGGAGGGGGGAGGGTCAGAACAGTACCCTGAACTGTATTAATGTCTATTAGAAGGTAGCCAGTACAGTAAATGCATTGGAGAGAAAAATGGAAGAAATAAAAGGCAAGAATAAATCTCTAAATATATTAGTATTTCAGAAAATGTTACATTTTTTTTAAATAGATGCCTGCCTTCTTCCAAAACTGGAGAGAGCCAAAGCTTATTCTACCTTGACTTGTTGGCTGTAAAGAGAAAGGCATCTTCTTAAGAGACTATCTGAAAAGAAAGTGAGCCATAGAAAGCACTGAGCACATTTTTGGCAAGAGCTCAAATCTACCACCACGTGGATATTAAACACAGTATTTGGTCCCTGTTCTTTCGGCTGGATTCTCCTGCATTAGACATTGCACTCAATCTGCTCTTGGGCCTGCGATCCCTGGTCCTGCTCCATAAACTAATCTAGGGAGATAAACTGCAGCTCCATTGATGAAGTTGGATGCTTCTTCAAGAGTAACCAAAGGCATCTTTGCCGAGGTGGTGCAGTGGTTAAATGCAGCACTGCAGGCTACTTCAGCTGACTGCAGTTCTGCAGTTCGGCTGTTCAAATCTCACCGGCTCAAGGTTGACTCAGCCTTCCATCCTTCCGAGGTGGGTAAAATGAGGAGCCGGATTGTTGTTGGGGGCGATATGCTGACTCTGTAAACCGCTTAGAGAGGGCTGAAAGCCCTATGAAGCGGTATATAAGTCTAACTGCTATTGCTATTGCTATCTTTCCAAGCCAGGCAAATTAATTCTCAATCCTGGAGTTAGAAAGCCCTTAGAAACACCAGTTGCCTTCCAGGTGTCTTTTTCTTGATTAAAACTAGCAAAGTAAAGTTATTTCCTTACTCCAATATTCAATAAACCTGAATCACAATACACCTTCCACAAACTTAATTCATGTAGCTACCTTCGTTTCTGAAACTTAGGAGCAGTTAAAAGCCTTCATAGAAAACTTTCAGTGGTGGATTTAAGAGCTCCCCCCCCCCCAATCCCACAAAGATGGACATATCTACATAGATTTACATAAACTTCATAGAACACTTGTCTGTATCCATAGTAAAAAAAAAAAAAGGCAAAGTTAGGCAACTTTAAAAGTAGCAGGAAATAATACTGCTCCCTCCACCATTCTCCTCCCCACTCTAATATGTATTTTCCCCTACAGATTATCTCTGTTATGTATAGATGATCTAACATATCAGAAATTTTCCCACGTCGAGACTTAAATGCCAATCCTCCCATTTACGGTGTAGATAAGTGTTATATATGCAAATGTTAGAGGAGTGTTGAGTATGCAAATAACTGGGGGGAAGGAGTGTTATATATGCAAATGTTCCCTGTTACCAGCTCTCTGATTGGCTGGTCATTTGACAGTTGCTTTGGGCTCGAGTATAAATACCCTGACAGTTGCAGGGACTTTTTGAATCGCTTGTCGTCTCGCAATAAACATCTTACTCTCTGATTCCATGGCTCCTGCGTCTTTCCCTCACACAACATATGTAAAAATAAGGTAGGAAAGAGGATCTTTCCTACCTTATAGATAGTTTTCCAGATAGCTAGCTGGAGAATTCTGGGAGTTGAAGTCCACAAGTCTTAAAGTTGCTAATTTAAAGACCTCTGCTCTAGGAGCAAGATCAAGGATGCCTTTCTTTCTCTTCGCCCAGCTGACCAGATCTATGAAGGGTTGAGGGTAAAGAGATGATGGAAAGGTACTATGTATACCATTAGTCCATCTGGACTAAATAAGAACTGTGCCATGTAGTAAATTGAGATGCTTAACCCCATCATATTCTTCCCTGGTCATTTCATGCCTTCTGTTTTCCCCTTAATGACCAATTAGTGAAAGAAGGCAAATAGAAAAGTGTTGTGGCCCAGCAGGAGCCGTTGGAGCTGCCACCAGACTCCGACAGTGAGGGGCCCTATGAGTCGGCTCCGGAGGATGTGGAGGACCCTGGACAGGGTTCCGACTCAGAGCAGGGCACAGAGAGACTGGTTGGCCACCAGGTGGCGCCTGAGCCTTGGACCAGTGGGAAGGAGACAAGGTAGAGTGATCCAGAAGCCAGCAGTGAGTTGTTCCTGGATGCCCGGAATCAAAGAGCTAATAGGCATCAGGAACAGTTATGCAAGTACAGGAGGTAATTGCGCTCAGCTGGTGGTCATTAGGCTCCTCTCCTGACTATAAAAAAGACTGCTTGTGCACACGCCCCTATAGCAGAAGTCAACGCATTGACTAAAGAGAACTGGGTAAACAATTAAAATGCAAGTTATTTTCAGTTATCTAAAAAGGATGAGATCACGTATCCGGCTGCTGTCCTAATGGGCTTCCTCCCTCCCATGCTCAGGGAAGAAAATTCCTGCTAAAATAAGCAAGGGGTTGATCAAAAAAAGGGATGCGTCGGTGAAATCACCTCTACCCTGTGTTATCTTCTTTCATGGATGGAAAAGTTACGATCAATAACTACTGAGTTTGGTGGACTTCCGTACAAATCAGTTGGGATGATTTGACTACAATTCTCTCTCTCTCTCTCTCTCTCTCTCTCTCTCTCTCTCTCTCTCTCTCTCTCTCTCTCTCTCTCTCTCCCTCCCTCCCTCCCTCCCTCCCTCCCTCCCTCCCTCCCTCCCTCCTCCCTCTCCCTCTCCCTCTCCCTCTCCCTCTCCCTCTCCCTCTCCCTCTTTTACTGGGGATGTTATAGAGTAGATCAGAGTTCTTCTCCCAGAACATCTGGTGGGCCTCAAGATTAAAAACAAACGTAAAAACTTTCCCACCAGATCCTTTTCCTAAGCCAACTCAACTCCTCTGAAACACAAACCTTCAGGGTTGTCATACTCCCCTCTCATCCCACAGTTATTAAAAATAACTGTAAACCACATTTAAAGAGAAGGTCAGCACCGGTTTTCTCCATAAAGCCCTTACTATTAGGCTGGGAGATGCCAGCAATATACAGCTTCCTTTTGGGGACGTCTCAGGTACGTATTTGGAGAATTTGAGTAAAAATACTTCCTATCTTAGAGGTCAGACAACATACAGCCTTACAGGGGTGGGTTTCAAAAAAACTTCGAACCTACTCTGTGGGTGTGGCCTCCTTTGTGGGAGTGGCTTGCTGGCCATGTGACCTGGTGGGAGTGGCTTGCCAGCCATGTGTTTTCTCTCTTTCTCTCTCTCTCTCTCTCTCCTTCCTTTTGTCTCTCTGTCCCTTTTTCCTTTTTTTTCTTTCATCTCTCTCTCGCTTTTTCTTTCTTTTTTTCATTTTGTCTTCATTTCTTTCTTCCTTTCTTTCTCTTTGTCTCCGTGTGAGTCTGTGTGTATGTGTGTGTGTGTGAGAGAGAGTGGTGGGTTTCAACATTTTTTGGAACCTCTTCTGTAGGTGTGGCCTGCTTTCCGGGTCCACTGGTGGAACCTCTTCTAACCAGTTCGGTAGATTTGACGAAACGGTTCTACCGAACTGGTGCGAACTGGTGCGAACCCACCTCTGCAGCGTTAGAGCTGGCCTTTACCATTGTATTAAAATATTTCTCTACATATACACACTTTCCACTCTTTCTAAACTCAGAATATATGCCCGGAGAGAGGTCGATGGGTTAAGTACATTTAGGATCACAACAATTCTCTTCTTTACTACATTGATCGTGGTACTTTATGCATCGGGTTGGTTTCATTAAACCAAATGTTGTTCTCACTCTTGACCAGGCTGCCCTCCCTTCCTTTCACCCTCTTCTCTTTAAATGTATGTCCCATGATTAGTAGTTTGATTTGGTTTTTTTTTGAAAAATGGGCTAACTTGTCTAGAGGACTGCAAAAGGAGCCAATGCTGGGATCTCACCCTGAAGCAGCTCTGCATAGACCCAGCAATGAATTCACTGGTCTGATTGGTCAACTTGTAGATAAGGCCTTTCGCAAGCCCTGAATCTCACATGATCCCACCCACGACCACCATCGTGAAACTCTTCTTTTGGGGGGGGGAGAGGAAAACGATGCTTTAAAAACCCTCATTCTTCAGCTGATTTCTTGCTCTGCTTTTCCAGTAACTTCTACCCCGCCTTACTCTTGGCGTTGGGAGGCACTGGGTCCAGTGGCTTTTTTGATGAAGGTTGCTGTTGCCCCTGTTTACATTGTCATTTTACAAGCCGGTGCACCTTTCTGTGCAAAAGAAAAGAAGGGAGACAAAGAAGCTGTGAATTGACTTTGTTTTGCACGAAGGCTGTGGTAGAGTTTTTTGTTTTTCTCCTGCATTTGATTTCCATTTCATTTCATTTCAAATGTGGCAATCAGCATGCATCGTAGGGACGAGGGACAGGAAGTAGCTTCTAGCACTTGTCATCTTCTTCCGTATCACTTAGTACTTCAATGCCAGCCCCGTACATGCTTTGCGATGCTCCTCTCCTCCTCCTCCGGTAATGCCCGTTGGGCATCTGCCAACCATGCCTGGAGCGAGGGCCCGACGCAATTGTGTTGGAGCGGCCAAGGCTAGTGGCCACAGCGGCCTCGAAAGTGAGGGTCTCCTCCTCGCCACAGTCTGAAGCGTGGGAGTCGTCCTGGAGCATCAGGTAAGGCTCTGAGATGTAGCGCTGGGGAGTGGAGAGAAGGCTCTGCTTTCCCTGGAGGGAGCTGGAAGACTCAGTCAAGCAGGTATTGTTTGTCTCCAGGGTCCCGGAAAGCAGAGGGGAGCCCCCCTCGCTGTCGTCAGGCGGCGGGGAGGTGTCGCCACAGTGCTGCATCATAGCAGTGTAGGAGATGAGAGGTCGTGGCTTTGGCGGCACTGGAGGGAGCTGGCGGCGGCTTCGCCTTGGCGTGCTGGTGTCAGACAGAGAAGGGATGGAGCTCTCGCTCAAGGAGCCTGTGCCCTGCAAAAAAAAGGGAAAATAGCAATAGCAATAGCAGTTAGACTTATATACCACTTCATAGGGCTTTCAGCCCTCTCTAAGCGGTTTACAGAGTCAGCATATTGCCCCCAACAACAATCCGGGTCCTCATTTTACCCACCTCGGAAGGATGGAAGGCTGAGTCAACCCTGAGCCGGTGAGATTTGAACCGCCGAACTGCAGAACTGCAGTCAGCTGAAGTAGCCTGCAGTGCTGCATTTAACCACTGCGCCACCTCGGCTCAAAACCTGGGGTTGATGAGTTCCCCTCCCCTCTCGACAGGTGTGGTGGTTGGTCATTTTAATATGTTTATTTTGTACTTGTATGTTTCCCCTTCCCGTTTAAATTGTTCGCCGCCCTGAGTCCCTTTAAGGAATAGGGCGGCATATAAATAAAATAAAACTTAAACTTAAACTTAAAAGCCAGAAACAGGGATGCTCAGCAGACTCCAGGCCCTGCCTCACCTAAAGCTGGGAGAGGCAGGAAGGACAGAGAACACTTTGCCTCTGTTGACCAATCTTTCCTGAACTGAAGAAACCGACACTATGTATTATAATTTAAAGTCCCTGTCCACTTATGAGTCGGTTCCCTGAACAAATGCGCGATGGATATAGGCGCGCTGACAAAACCGCGACGGACAAATGAGCGCCGTCAAAATCGCTAATTGATTTTCGACAATAGCGCGCCGACAAATGCCCGCCGACAAAATCGCGTCATCAACATTAACACAGTGGGACGCGTATACGTACGTTATAACCCTAACCCTAACCCTAATTTTTTTTTTGATTTTAATGTGCTTGTCATCGCGCTTTTGTCGGCGCGATTTTGACGTCGCGAATTTGTGGTCGCGATTTTGACGTTGCGTTTTAATCGGCGCGATTTTCTCGGCGCGCGTATGTCTCTCGCGCAATTGTCACGTATGAGTCAAGTGTGG
Organism: Thamnophis sirtalis; assembly: GCF_051295495.1. Lineage (NCBI taxonomy): Eukaryota > Metazoa > Chordata > Lepidosauria > Squamata > Natricidae > Thamnophis > Thamnophis sirtalis. The sequence continues at coordinate 61,864,463 of NW_028261392.1, read as the reverse complement.
CATTTGGAAAAATAAATGAGAAAAGGCACAATTTAAAACAATGCTGAAGCTTAATATAAAGCTAGAGGCTTTCCCTGTCCAGTCAAGTCTGACCGAAGGTGGTGGTGCCCCTCTTGTTTCTTAGCTGAGGGAGTCAGCATTGTCCAAAGACATTTCCATGACCGTGTGGCCAGCATGACTAAATGCAGAACTGTACAGAATGCTGTTACCTTTCCACCGAAGTGGTACCTATTTATCTGCTTGTATTTGCCTGCTTTCGAACTACTAGGTTTGCAGGAACTGGGGCATGTAACAGGAGCTCATGGCACTTGGTTCTCGAACCTGGGTTGTTGGCTTCCCAGCTGACAACTCGGCATCTTTAATTGCTGAGCCTTTGTGCCCCCTGAAGCTTAATTAAACGGTCATGAATTCCTATTATTCTGCATGTATTTTTGACTTCCTCTAGATACCAACCTTTCTGTAGTATTGTAATATTTTAAGGGCCTGAACACTGAAATGCAAGGGCAACCATTGGGTGCTACAATTTAGAGAGCCACTGGAGATTGTCATGGCAAGTAAGAAAATGTACTTGCACCACAACAGAAATCTGTGGGCGCTCTGAGGCCTTCTCTGATCTTCAGTGCTGCTTGCAGAGTCATTTTGCAACAAGTTATGGAGACCCCGCACCTCAGTTTCTATAGGTGACTCACCCTAGGCAAAACAATACATTTGTCAGGCCTGAAATTATATTCCTTTTAGAATTTTGGCCTGCCACACTTTCTCTTATTTCATTATGCTGTTTCTTTAGTATAGTTGATGGGAGGGGGGAATAGAAAGGAGTAGGATTGTGGAATGTATTGTTTTCATTCTTTACTAGAAGCCAAGGTCATCTTTTTTCTCCGTACTTTCACACCTGACCGGAAGCAGCTGGGTGTGGAGGCCAGTGTGGAAGAAGAAGATTGGACCATGTGATGGATTGTGGGTGTGGGGACAAGATCATGAACTTTTAACTGGGTGGGATTCTGATGTCATTTCCAGAATTGGGATTTCATAGCATAATGAAATAAGAGAAAATGTGGCAGGCCAAAATTCTAAAAGGAATATAATTGCAGGGCTGACAACATTACAGAGACAGTCTTTGAGACTGTGAGCCAAAGGATGGATCCATGTTTGCTCTCCATACCTCTGTAATATGCTTCCAGCTTGTTCTAGCCTTTTACACATCAATAACCTCAATTTAATTTTTGACAGGATCTCACCTCATGTTAAGTCAATGAAAACCAATTAGTCTGTCAAAAGCTACTTTGTGCATTTCACATCCCTCTCTAACATGGCCATGCAAAACAACGTGGAAGCTTTCATTTACTGTATGTTTAACGTACAATGCAAAATATTATTCGAAACAGAAGAACCTTTTTTTAGAATTGTACATTGTGACTGATCATAATTATAGTTCGAAGCCTGTTCTAATGAACTGGAACTAAAAGTAACCTTCATTTATCTGATATTAAGTATTATAGTTAGTCAAAAATGGAAGCAAGCATGAAAGGCTCCTTGTAGTATATTAGGGAAGGAGAGCAGTTGCTCCAAACATTTCACTAATATTTCCAGGTATAGGTATAGGTATAGGTATTTTATTTGTATGCCGCCCTTTTCCCTGGGGGGACTCAGGGCGGCTCACAGTTCAAAGGGAGGGAGGACAAACCAAGTTAAACACATAAGACAATACATTGTTAAAAGCACAACATTCATACAATTCGGGTGGGGTTAAGGTCTTTAGCCCCAGGCCTGTCGGGACAGCCAGGTTTTAAGGGCTGTGCGGAAGGTCTGGAGGGTGGTGAGGGTACGAATCTCCACGGGGAGTTCGTTCCATAGGGTCGGAGCTGCCACCGAGAAGGCTCTCCTCCACGTGGTTGCCAGTCGACATTGACCGGCTGATGGAACTCGGAGGAGGCCTAATCTATGGGATCTATGGGGTATTTCTCTTGATCTTTGCCCGTTGTATACCTACCTGTCTGTTGGGAGTTTGTGACCTGCCTTCACTGGGAGACCTGGAATGAGGTCGCTCTGGAGAATCAATATCTGCTTGTGGATTCCTTTCCTCGGAGTTGCAACGAGAAATATCTGGAGAGAGTAGATGCCTTCTCTCCTTGGATCGGCCTCGTTCTCGGCCTCCTGAACGATGTGTATCAGTTCGATGGCCTATTTATATATATAAAAAGAAAATTGGCAGGATTACATGAAAACTTTACACTTGGGAACCTTTGAGCAGTCTGAATGCCTTCTGCATCCTGTACAATTTCGGATAGGAGGAATATTTTTTTTCTCTTCCTTAACCTATCCATCAAATCAAAAGCGATCCCTAATACTTTATTTTTCTCTTTAGGTGACTTTCCCCCTGCTTCACTGTTTATATGACTTTTCAATTGCTACTGAAGCCATTACTATCTTTTACTGTACAATATTTATGACTTAAAAAGTATATACCAGTGGTGGGATTCAAATGATTTAACAACCGGTTCTCTGCCCTAATGACCAGCTGGGTAGGTGGGGCTCAGTGGTCATGTGACTGGGTGGGTGTGGCCAACTCAAGGTCACTCAGGTCAATGGGCGCTTCGCCTTAGCTGTGACAATGTAATAAGGGTTAACTGTATTTCAAATGTTTTATTTTCATTTTTTCATTTTCATTTCATACAGTCACATATATACTGTGCATGATTGGGGCCATATAACATTGGGCAATAAACACAGCCATCCTTGTACTCCCCAAAATACAAAACCAATATACCACTTCAACCCTCCATACACCCTTTCTTTCTCCCCCCCTCCAACTTTCCTTTCTCCCCTCCAACATTCCCCTCTCCTACTTCCCCTCCCCCTCTATCACTCCTTTCTCCCCCTCCCTTCCATCTCACCCTCCTTCCGATCCTCTCTCCCACCCTCTCTACCCCTCCCTCTTCTTTCCCTCTACTCCTCCCTTCGGTGTATTTCTACTATCTAACGATATATTCACTGGGTATTTTTACTCATATATATGACTGGGTGGGCGTGGCCAACTCAAGGTCACTCAGGTCGATGGGCGCTTCGCCTTAGTTGTTACAATGGTAATAAGGGTTAACCGGAGAGGCAGTTTCTGTAAGCAGGGCAATAAAGATGAGGCTAGAAACAACACCAGAATGTTTCCTTCCTGCCTTCCTTACAGGATTAGCCCTATAAAGTGGAAAAAAACAAAAGGAGATTTCTTCCAACAATCGGTTCTCCGAACTACTTAGAAAGTTACCAACCGGTTCTCCCGAATAGGTGCGAACCGGCTGAATCCCACCACTGCAATAGCCTAAAGCACGGGTGTCAAACTCGCCGCGTCACATTGCCGTCACACAACAGATCACGATGTTTTTTCCCCTTTGCGGAGCTGAGGTGGGTGTGGCCTGCGCATGGCGCATCCGACCTGCAGGCTCCCAGATTTAGGGCAACCCTGACCTAAAACATTCTCCTTTTGCATTATCAGCTTTACAGACATTGTTTCTATAGCGGTGTTCCTATAACACCTCTTTTTGTTGTGGGTTGCTCTTTTATTCTAAGTAGCCAGTGTGGTATAATTAAAGAAGAATATGAGGCTAGGACTTGGGAGACTCAGGTTCAAATTTCTATGGAACCATGGAGTTTTCCTATGGCACTACTGTTGTATCTCAGATTGCTGTAAAGACAAGCTATTACTAGGGAGAACCACATAGGTTGCTGTTGTGGCCCAGCAGGAGCCGTTGGAGCTGCCACCAGACTCCGACAGCGAGGGGCCCTATGAGTCGGCTCTGGAGGATGTGGAGGACCCTGGACAGGGTTCCGACTCCGAGCAGGGCGCAGAGAGGCTGGTTGGCCACCATGAGGAACCTGAGCCTTGGACCAGTGGGGAGGAGACAAGGGAGAGTGATCCAGATGACCGCAGTGAGTTGTTCTTGGATGCCCGGCACCGAAGAGCTAATAGGCGCCAGGAACAGTTGCGCAGTTACAGGAGATAATTGCACTCAGCTGGTGGTCATTAGGCTCCTCTCCAGACTATAAAAAGACTGCTTGTGCACACGCCCCTCTTGCAGAAGTCAATGCAGCAATGAATGTCGGAGAACATTGTTAGAAGCTTGGCAGGCTGGATTGCTGCCAAGCCTTATCTGTGTTTATTGCTGCCCAAGCTTGTCTGTGCCCGTTTGCTGCCAAGGACCTGTCTGTCTGTTAATTAAATGCCCTAACTTATCTTTGGCTCGGAGTGTGTGTTGGTGTTGGACGAGGGGGGGGGGGGCAGAACAGGTTGCTCTGGGTTGCTTAAAAAATAGGGATGTTAGTGTAACATATAACTAAATTCCAATAGTCTTTTGGGCTTCCCAAGCAAGAACAGTGGCTGTACGTATTGTTGTAGCAGATGCCTTCTCACACGTGCAAAGAAATGCAATAAAGTTCATTGTTCTTCATCCAGCCATTTTAGCCATCCATTTATTTTAAGAGCCTATTGGTATTTGGACTGCAAACTCTCTTGAGGCATATTCCAGAATTTTGCAGAATCCTTTCTTACCTTCTTTCTTTCCAAGTCCTGAATTGGAGGATGCGCGGTAGTCCTCCTGGAGAGGCAGCCAAGGGGCACTTCCCCCACCCCCCGAATAGCGCGTAGGCTGAGAAAAGTGAGAGGGGAGAGGGGAGCTGCTCTTTTTCCCATGGGGCAGAAGGAGGCAAGGCAGCCTCAAGTGCCATCCAGAGACACAATCCCGGGCAGTCAGTTCTGGCTCTCCCTTCCCCAAGCATGTCCTTTTGGTGAATCTGGCTTGGTGGCAATTGCAAAAAGGGGCTATCAGCGATGCTCTCAGTGATGGCAAGAGTCTTGGACCAGTGAGGAGGAGACAAGGGAGAGTGATCCGGACCTCAGCAGTGGGGAGGAGCCAAGGGAGTTGTTCCTAGATGCCCGGCACCGGGGAGCTAATAGGTGTAAGGAACAATTACGCAATTACAGGAGATAATAGCACTCAGCTGGTGGTAATTAGGCTCATCTCCAGACTATAAAAAGGACTGCTTGTGCACACACCCCTTTTGCAGAAGTCAACACAGGAACTAATGTCAGAGAACATTATGGTGAGCTTGGCAGGCTTGATTGCTGCCATGGCTTATCTGTGCTGGATTGATGCCCAAGCTTGTCTGTGCTGGCACCGCTTTTGGTGAGTCTGGCTTGGTGGCAATTGCAAAAAGGGGCTGTCAGCGATGCTCTCAGCGATGGCAAGAGCCCCGCCACTGAGCCGGATTCACCAAAAGTGGCGCCAGAAGCAACGGGACATGCTCAGGGAATGGAGAGCCGGAACTGACTGCCCGGGATTATGCTTCAGCTGCCGCCGCCGCTTCTCCTGCTGCCACCAGAGACTCCTTCCTCACCACCGCTTTGTTTCGGGCCAAGAAGCGACACCCCTGAGGGACTGTCCCTGGAGGGCACCTGAGGCCGCCTTGCCACAGCTCTCGGAGGAAGGAGGCAGGGATGCTGGCCGGAGCTTTCCCCCTCGCCGCTTTCCCAGCCACCCTCCCAGCTAAGCAGGGGAGGTGGAGCTGCAGCCCACTGTAGATCCATAATGGATATGTCTGTCCACATCCGTAGAGACTACACTGTGCTTCTTACTCTTTAATTCCTTAATGTATTTTCTAAGGTACGAGGAAAAGAAATGAGAAATTGGGGAAACTCGGGAGAATGTTACCACTTGATGATTGTGCCAGCTGAACAAGACAGGGAATGGCGTTATAAGATTCACATCTAGAACTCTCCTCTTTTCACCTTCCACCTCTGAATGCTTGTGATTTAATTATAGCCAGGCCTCCACTTACAGCGGTTCGTTTCGTGCTTCGTTTACAACGAACGGCACTGAAAAAGTTACAACGGCACTGAAAAAGGGGATTTAAGAACCATTTTGCACAGTTATGGCCATTGCAGCATCCCCATGGTCATCTGATCAAAATTCAGATGCTTGGCATCGGACTCATGCTTATGACGGTTGCAGTGTCCCAGGGTCATGTGATCTCCTTTTGTGAATTTCTGATGAGCAAATTCAATGGGGAAGCCAGATTCACTTAATAATTGCATTACTAACATGACAACTGCAGTGATTCACTTAATAACTGTTGTGGCCCAGCAGGAGCCGTTGGAGCTGCCACCAGACTCTGACAGCGAGGGGCCCTATGAGTCAGCTTTGGAGGATGTGGAGGACCCTGGACAGGATTCGGACTCCGAGCAGGGCGCAGAGAGGCTGGTTGGCCACCAGGAGGCGCCTGAGCCTTGGACCAGTGGGGAGGAGACAAGGGAGTGTGATCCGGACGTCAGCAGTGGGGAGGAGCCAAGGGAGTTGTTCCTAGATGCCCGGCATCGGAGAGCTAATAGGCGTAAGGAACAATTATGCAATTACAGGAGGTAATTGTACTCAGCTGGTGGTAATTAGGCTCATCTCCAGACTATAAAAAGGACTGCTTGTGCACACACGCCTTTTGCAGAAGTCAATGCAGGAACTAATGTCAGAGAACATTATGGTGAGCTTGGCAGGCTGGATTGCTGCCACGGCTTATCTGTGCTGGATTGATGCCCAAGCTTGTCTGTGCTGGTTTGCTGCCAAGGACTTGTCTGTCTGTTAATTAAATGCCGTAACGTATCTTTGGCTCAGAGTGTCTGTTGGTGTGGGACGAGGGGGGTCAGAACAAATAACGATGGCAAGAAAGTTCATAAAATGGGGTAAAACTCACAACTGGCTCGCTTAGCACCCTAAATTTTGGGCTTAACTGTAGTTGTAAGTGGGGGGGGGCTACTTGTATCTTGTCCTGGTCCTGAACTCTAAAGAAAGCCCTCTCTTCCATTTGTGCTGGTGTGTTGCCCATTTCTTCAGTAGGGAATTATTTTCAAAGCTCCTGCAAAGTTTTGCACACAAAAGAACCCCAGTTCTATCCTTCACATTTCAAAGTAAGACTGGAAGTACCCTTTCCAATTTAAGCACTGAGTAAGATGGACCAGTGGGTTGTTTCAGATTAAAGTTGCTTCCTGCATTCATATTCTTACATGAGTCATAAATTACTAAGAACACTTATGGGGCTTATATGAATAAAGAGGCAAAATATAAAAAGCAATCTGAAAGACAACATGTGGCTGCTGTAGAGTGACTAACATTTTTGTTAGAAACTGCTCATTATGTTAATATGGATGAAAAATTTCCACTTATTAGTGATATTTCAAAAATTCTGAGAAATTCTCGACACATAGAAATCATTCTGGAAAACATCATCTTACCTTTTATATCTTAATTAACAGTGTCGTTTCTACAAAAAAAACATTATGGGAAATAAATTCATGGCAAGTGATAGAAAGTTTATTACCATGTTCTCTTTCTTGTGGGCTCGAAAATCTACAATATAATACCAAAATATGGTACAGAAACATTGGAAACAAAATCTCCTTTCTTTCTAAAAACTTTATTTTTTTAATCTCACTATGGTGCTTGTTTGTCTACTGTAGGAGCAAATCAGTAGGAGGAATCAAGATTCCAAGTACTGTAATCCCATAGAAATCCTGCGAATTTATTACCTTTTTGGAAACTCCATACTTATTCTGATATTTCGATCAGAAAGGACTAATATGCATTTTAAGGCTATTGTGATTCAAATTTTAGATTAAAATGGTTACACACCAGAATTAACTTAGGTACAGAATCAGAAAGAATAAAACCTAAATTCAAAAGTTATTTCTGTATATCAAATACTATATCCTGCATTTCAGTTAATGCCTTTTCTACATGACCTGTGTTGAAAAAAAGATTATTGTAATTAAGTCATACAATTTAACTGGGACTTAAGAAATTAGCTTTTAGATGGGAGGGGCCATTAGCACTTGAAATGCAATGCTATTTCTAAGATGAATGTTATATTTAAATAGTATAGAACTAGCAAAGATGAGTAAGAGATGATGATTTAAAATAGATCCTATTTAAAAACTATCCATGTAAGTCTTTCAACAAGCAGCCTGTATTTTTGAGGCTGTGAAAAGATCCAGAGTCAAAAGGGAAAGAACAGTTCAGAGAGTGTGTAGCTGTAATGTCTGATGGAAACTCTTAAAAACAGCTGCATCTTCATCTGGAATGACTTTTGATCAGTGGTGGGTTTCAAAAAAATTTAGAACCTCTTCTGTAGGTGTGGCCTGCTTTGTGGGAGTGGCTTGCCGGCCATGTGACTGAGTGGGAGTGGCTTGCCAGCCATGTGACTGGGTGGGCGTGGCCAACTTGTAAAATATGGCGAAACTCACTTAACAACACTCTTGCTTAGCAACCGAAATGTTGGCTCAGAAACTCTGGCATTGAAGTGTGCAAGTCTTAAAGCTGTCAAGTTACAAGACCTTTGCACCCCTAACCCTTTAGAAAAAAAACCCCAGGGGTGTTCAAACTTGACAGCTTTAAGACTTGTGGACTTCAACTCCCAGAATTTCTCCTCCAGTCATGTTGGCTCAGGAACTCTGGCATTGAAGTGTGCAAGTCTTAAAGCTGTCAAGTTACAAGACCATCACACCCCTAACCCTTTAGGGAAAAAATCCCCAGGGGTGTTCAAACTTGACAGCTTTAAGACTTGTGGACTTCAACTCCCAGAATTCCTCCTCTCGCTCTTCATCTTGATGATGTGCGGATGGGGAGGGGGGAGGAACCGGTTCTAAACGGCACTGTAGATTTGTGTAACCTCTTCTATAGAAGAGGTTCGAACTGGCAGGAACCCACCCCTGCTTTTGATCCTAGGAAAGATATGGTGAGTTCATATTCAGATCTGCGCATAGCCATAATAGTGTTTTCTAACTTTACTCATTTTTGGTGGAGAAAGATTATGATTCTGTGTCTTCAGAGGAGTCCAGCTCCCTTCATCCTTAAGATGTATTCGAAGACTGCAAATGGTCCAGAATGCAGCCGCGCGAGCAATATTGGGTGTACCTAGATACACCCATGTTACACCTATCGTCCGCGAGCTGCACTGGCTCCCCATTGGTCTCCGGACGCGCTTCAAGGTGCTAGTCGTTACTTTTAAAGCCCTACATGGTTTAGGACCTGGCTACCTGAGAGACCGCCTCCTGCCACTTACCTCCCAACAACCAATAAGATCACACATATTGGGCCTCCTCCGGGTACTGTCGGCCGGCTAATGTCGGTTAGCGGCTCCCCGGGGGAGGGCCTTCTCTGTAGCTGCTCCGGCCCTATGGAAAGATCTTCCCATAGAGATCCGGACCCTTACTACTCTTCCGGCCTTCCGTAAAGCTGCTAAGACCTGGCTGTTCCGGCAGGCCTGAGGCTGTTGATTAGTATCCAGCCCCACTCTAACAGTATGCATGGCGTGAAATTTTAACCATTGTATTCTTATTTTTAATTTTTCTGTATATGTTTTTGTCTTGCCTGTAAGCCGCCCAGAGTCCCAAGGGAGTGGGCGGCATACAAATGTCAATAAACTCAAATTCAAAGAGTCCCCCTCATCCTCTGTTACCTGAGTCTATGTTGAGGCGGCGTGAGGACAGGTGTAGCGCAGAATGGTAGCTGCGACGGCGAGACTTGTAGGTATTTTCGCTACTTCTTTCCATTGAGAACTCATCCAGCCAGGAGGAATTTGTCCGTTTGTCTCGGATGGTGGAAAACGAACGTCTCATGGAGCCAGGATCTGTAACTACCTAGAAATGCATCCCAGAATGGAAGAAGGATTAAAGATTGGCAAGTGCCTTCTGGTTTCGGCCGACAGATTTGCTAGTTAAGTATACAGGGCGGGGCATAACCTTTTCCTAGGGGGTCACAGCAACACTTGTAATAACAACACAAATAATTCATACACCATTCGAAAGCCCATCAAAAACTGAGTTTATTGACACGATTTAATAGTCAGTATGACCACCATTAGCCCTTCGAACAGCATTCAAACGAGGTGGATAAGAACACAACAAATCTTCAAACAGTTCCGTTCGATTTTCCAGATTTTTCAACACAGTTTCCAAATTCATTCTCAAAGTTTCAACCGAAACAAATTTAACATTTAATAGCTCATTCAATTCAGTTTTTTATGGGCTTTAAAATGAGGTGTCGCGGAAGTTGTAAACTGCTGTCGATCTTGCTGTGACCCCCTAGGAAAAGGTTATGCCCCGCCCTCTGGAAAATCTGGAAAATCGAACGGAACTGTTTGAAGATTTGTTGTGTTCTTATCCACCTCGTTTGAATGCTGTTCGAAGGGCTAATGGTGGTCATACTGACTATTAAATCGTGTCAATAAACTCAGTTTTTGATGGGCTTTCGAATGGTGTATGAATTATTTGTGTTGTTATTACAAGTGTTGCTGTGACCCCCTAGGAAAAGGTTATGCCCCGCCCTGTATACTTAATCTCAGAGAGAGCTCTCTCGTTGGGCCAAGAATAAATGCATTTGTAATAACCAGAGAGGTGTGGAAGGAAATTAACTCCCCAATTTGGAGCATATAACACCTTTTGTTACTGTATGTTTTGGTTAATATAAGCTTATCTGTTTTGACTTCCCCAGGCTCTAAGGCACGTCCAATGTTTGCATCTTTGTACTCATGTGAGTAACGAAATAAGAAGAATGAACTCCACACGGAGATTCGGACCCTCACCTCTCTCCAGGCCTTCCGGAAAGCCGTCAAAACCTGGCTGTGCCAGCAGGCCTGGGGTTGATGAGTTCCCCTCCCCTCTCGACTTGTATGGCTGTATGATTCTTGTGTATTTTAATTACGTGTATTGTGTTTGTATCCTCTTTTCCCCTTTTGAGTTGTTCGCCACCCTGAGTCCCTCCCGGAGAAGGGCGGCATACAAATAAACTAAATCTTAAATCTTAAGAAGCAGATCAAGTTCAGTTTTATAGGTAGGTAATAAGCACTTTCACATGATTAGGCTTTGCACTGCCCAAAGCTTCTGCATTGAATATTTGAATTGAAATGATGCATGGTTGAACATTCTGCTCTATTTTAGTGACCAGGATGATATGGGAATCGGCATACTTAGTTTTTAATCAGCCTGTAGCGTTCACAGAAGCACCGAACGTCAATCAAAACTTGTCTTCCTCAAGAGCTCACAAAGTTTTCAGCCTATGAGTGTTCATCTACTGGATGCATCACACTGTTTTCTGACTTTCATGCCAAGCAGCCAATCTGCTTCCTCTCATTCATTTTATAAAGAATTCAAGGTGGCGAACATACCTAACACTCCTTCCTCCTCCTATTTTCTCCACAACAACAGTCTCATGAAGTGGGCTGGGCTGCAAAGAGTGACTAACTCAAAATTACCGAGCCAGCTTTGATGCCTAAAGGGGGACTAGAACGGACATTCTCCTGGTTTCTAGCTGGTACCAAAACTGGTTCTCATACAGGAAGAATTTAGCTTGCCCATCAAGGTGGTATACAGTGTTTTGTGCTGGGGTCCACTTTTTCCAAATGTGTGTAAATCCCACCAGAGACCAAGTGCTTGGACTGGGAATATCCTTTCTAATATTCAGCCAGAGTCCCCCATTCAACACAATAGAGTAAACACACATCTGTTTCTACAGCAACAGAAGGTTTGCGCCAAACTTTGCAACTGTAACAACTACATGAACATCACCAACTCTTTGGGGAGCTCTATTCGTCACCCGACAAATGCGCGCACGACAAAAGCGCGCCGACAAAACTGCGGCGAGAAAACCGCGATGTCAAAATCGCGCCCACAACAGCGCGCCGACAAAACCGCGCCCACAAAGGCGCGATTAGGGTTAAGGTAAAGGTTAGGGTTAGGTTCAGAGTTAGGGTTAGGTTTAGGTTTAGGTTTAGGTTTAGGGTTAGGTTTAGGGTTAGGGTTAGGGTTAGGGTTAGGGTTAGGGTTAGGTTTAGGTTTAGGTTTAGGTTTAGGTTTAGGTTTAGGGTTAGGGTTAGGGTTAGGGTTAGGGTTAGGGTTAGGGTTAGGTTCAGAGTTAGGTTTAGGTTTAGGTTTAGGTTTAGGGTTAGGTTTAGGGTTAGGGTTAGGGTTAGGGTTAGGGTTAAGGTTAGGGTTAGGGTTAGGGTTAGGGTGAGGGTTAGGGTTAGGGTTAGGGTTAGGGTTAGGGTTAGGGTTAGGGTTAGGTTTAGGGTTAGGGTTATTACGTTATTTTCGCATTGTTTGTTGAAGGCGCGCTTTTGTCGGCGTGCTGTTCTCGGTGCGCTGTTGTGGGTGCGATTTCGACGTCACGGTTTCTTCGCCGCGCTTTTGTCGGCGCGCTTTTGTCGTGCACGCATTTGTCGATGAACCGACTCTAGTCACTTTTGGGGCACTTTTCAGAACCCATGTTAGTCATGCTCTTGGTGTCACCTAATTCATTGCCTAGTTACTCAAATCTCCTCATCCCAGATCTATTGACTAAAAACAAGGGCTACATAATTTTCAGTCTGCTTGAAATGGGAGAGATCGCTAGATCAGGTGTTAAATCCACACAGGCTAATGGCCTTGCGCTGAAAGAGGGAGCCATCCCTTTGAACTCGATGAATATAAGCCAAACAATTTCACATAATTATGGAAGACACTCCAGGGGAGTCTGGAAATTAATTTTAAGTATGTTCTGAAATGCACCATTCACTCTTTCCTACTGAGAGAAGGTCAGTGATGGCAGAGAAAAGCTTAATGGTTTCTTTCAATACTAGAAGACCTTTAATGCAGCCTAGCTTAATCAGTAAATCAGTATGTGGTGCCTTGCTTACTGATTCATTGATTAATGTTCAGGATTTCAAGGTATTATACATAACACTCCCCCATCCCCGCCCCCTATGTTCTTCACAACCACAACCTTCGGATAGGTTAGACTGAGGGACAGTAATTAAGCGAAAGTCATTTCCATGAACTTCTGTGGCTGAGGGCAGACTAGAATCTGCAATACTTTGACCATTGTACCATACTGACATTCTCTCCTATTAACGTTAAAGTAAGAGATAAGAATCCTCACTTTTTAAAAAAAGTAATCAGTTTTAAAAGGGAAAATACTCCAGGGAAACAGACTGTGGTTTTTTTTCACTTTGCAAGGACATTTATACTCATCTAGGACGACAGCTTTCTCTAGTTTACCTAGGAATAGATTTGCCAGCTAAAATTAAGTCTTGGAACAAAACCTGAACTGCAGTAAGTCTACTGAAAAGAGGGATAGTTAATATCAAGTTGTTAAGTTCGAAAGAAAGGGAAGAAACGCTAGAAAAGGAAGGACAAAAAGGCGTGACCCGACAAATGCGCGCACGGCAAAAGTGCGCCGATGAAACGGCATTGCAAAAACCGCAATGTCATCAACGTGCCCACAACAGCGCGCCAACAGCGCACCGACAGAAGCGCAATTTAAGTTAAGGTAAGGGTTAGGTTCAGGGTTAGTTTTAGGGTTAGGTTTAGGGTTAGGTTTAGGGTTAGGTTTAGAGCGCGCTTCTGTCGGCACGCTGTTGTCGGCGCGCTTCTGCACTCATTCATTGGTGCGATTTAGAACTTGTGGTTTTGTCGATGCGGTTTCATCGGGCACGCTTTTGTCGAGCGCGCATTTGTCAGGGAACCACAAAAGGGCATTCTATTGCAATTTTTCTTTCATATCTCACTTTTTCTTTTTTTTCTTTCTTTCTTTCTTTCTTCCTTTCTTTCTCTTTCTCTTTCTCTCTCTGTGTGAGTCTGTGTGTCTGTGTGTGTGTGTGTGTGAGAGAGAGAGAGAGAGTGGTGGGTTTCAAAAAACTTTGGAACCTCTTCTATAGGTGTGGCCTGCTTTCCGGGTCCACTGGTGGAACCTCTTCTAACTGGTTCGGTAGATTTGATGAACTGGTTCTACCGAACTGGTGCGAACCGGTAGGAACCCACTTCTGGAACAGGCCATTATTTCCTTCTCAATTTCCTCAATAACCCAGCTCAAGTGCCTTCAGGGTGGGAGAACCTGATACTGAAATCTCAATCACTGAATTTTTTTTTATAAATTATTATTACCAACCTGAGAAGGTATTTATTTTATCTCTCTGTTAATCAAAACTGATTACAAGACAGACAAACAGGAAAAAAAATTGCTCAACAGACAAATACAAGGATTATGGCCAAGACTGACCAGGACAGGATGCTAGGCAGCAGGCATGTAGACAAGTATATTAGGACAATGAGGTTTGAAAGAGAAAGTGGCTAAGTTTAAAGGGAAAAGTACATCCAGATGACAGAAGTAAAAGGATTATTTCAAATGGTCAGGATTCTTGCTATAATCAACAATAGGTTCGTGTTGTGGCCCGGCAGGAGCCGTTGGAGCTGCCACCAGACTCCGACAGCGAGGGGCCCTATGAGTCGTCCTTGGAGGATGTGGAGGACCCTGGACAGGGTTCTGACTCCGAGCAGGGCACAGAGAGACTGGTTGGCCACCAGGTGGCACCTGAGCCTTGGATCAGTGGGAAGGAGACAAGAGAGAGTGATCCAGAAACCAACTGTGAGTTGTTCCGGGATGCACGCCATCGAAGGCCTACTCGGCGTCAAGAACAACTACATAATTACAGGAGGTAATTACACTCAGCTGATGGTCATTAGGCTCCTCTCCAGACTATAAAAGAGACTGCTTGTGCCACGCCCTTCTTGCAGAAGTCAACACTTGGACTAAAGAGAAACGAACTTGACAGGCTGGATTGCTGCCAGAGTTTGTCTGAATTGCTGCCAAGGTTTGTCAGACATTGCTGCCAAGGTCCTTATCTGTTTGTTTATTTGGCTTTCAGCCACCGAGAGTCTGGTCTTGCTAATTAAAGGACATTCCATTGTACCCTTGTCTTGGCTTTCATTACTGGACGGAGGAAGGGGTCAGAACAGGTACGGTTGAAATAGAACAGGAAGATGGCTCCCTCAAACTTCTGCTGTCCAGGGTCTCTGAAGTATTAGAAGAAGATTTATGGACTGATTAAGGTGGTAGCTGGGCAAATTTAGATAGAGTTAATTATAATAGAATTTATTGGCCAAGTCTGATTGGACACAAAAGGAATTTGTCTTTGGTGCATATGCTTCTCAGTGTACATAAAAGAAGGGAAAAATGATTTGCACTGTTGTAGTCCAGGACAGATATTCCAACTTCCATCTGTTA
>NW_028261392.1:61771892-61844392 GCF_051295495.1 Thamnophis sirtalis | reverse complement strand
TCAGGGTTAGGTTCAGGGTTAGGTTCAGGGTTAGGGTTAGGGTTAGGGTTAGGTTTAGGGTTAGGTTCAGGGTTAGGGTTAGGGTTAGGGTTAGGGTTAGGGTTAGGGTTAGGGTTAGGTTCAGGGTTAGGGTTAGGTTCAGGGTTAGGGTTAGGGTTAGGGTTAGGGTTAGGGTTAGGGTTAGGTTTAGGGTTAGGTTCAGGGTTAGGGTTAGGGTTAGGTTCAGGTTTAGGGTTAGGTTCAGGGTTAGGTTCAGGGTTAGGGTTAGGTTCAGGGTTAGGTTTAGGGTTAGGGTTAGGGTTAGGGTTAGAGTTAGAATTAGGGTTAGGGTTATCAGGTTGTTATTAGTTGTTTGTTGAAGGCGCGCTTTTGTTGGTGCGCTGTTGTCGGCGCGCTTCTGCACGCATTCGGCGGCACAATTTCGACCTTGTGGTTTTCTCCCCGCGGTTTCGTCGGCGCGCTTTTGTCGAGCGCACATTTGTCGGTGAACCTATTTGCCCATCCTTTTGAAGCATTATAAATAATAAAGCAATAAATAACAGCTACAACCAAGAAGACCAACAGATAAGTAGCTTGAATTACAGACAATACGCAGGATTTTCAATATCAGTCAAACTTGAAACGTTCTACCAATCCGTCAATGGAGCGATTGCAGCAAACTAGACAACATTTGACGAAGACGAAAGAGTGGAGTTCTGGGCACAGCTACGGAATAAGAATTACAACAATAATGCAGCTGGGATAAAAGTGGTGGCTAAGAATGAAAAAAGAAGCTGGAATGAAAGAACTTGTAATAAAAGCAGAAATGGTGGAGAAACTGCAAGGAAGATCAAGAATTGATCAGCACCAGGCGAAGATTAACAACATGTTTTTTCATTAAAACACCTGACTAGTTACAGCCACTCAAGGGCATGAAATTGGAGATTGATTAGCAGCTGACAAGCCTATATAATAATGAAAGGTCCAATAAAATAATATATAATGAATGAAAGGTCCAATAAAAGAGGAAGCACCAGGCAACTATAGGCCAATTGCCTGCTGACCAACAACTTTGAAATTGCTGCTGTGGTAGCTGATACAATCCAACAGCATCTAGCTGAAAACAAGTTTTTTTCCACCTGAATGTGGCTTGCATTGCTTAAAAGAAGGCATTCAGTTCCCTGCCACGTGATTGTATAATCAAGTGTCTAGAAATAACAGAAGTCAGTAGAAACATCGGAAGCTTCATAAATTAGAGACACAATGGAAGAGACAGTTGCTGGTTAGTGGTGATGTCCTGGGAGAGGTTAATATCAACAGAGGAATCTTTCAAGGAGATTCACTCTCACCATTACTGTTTCTCGTTGCACTGATTCCTCTGTCAACAATACTGAAGAAATCAGACCCATGACTATTAAATATCAAAAAATATGTGCCAGGCGATCTGGTCTCCTTTTTGTGAATGATCTGAATGGGGAAAAAAACCATCATCTGAAATAGAATTACGGCTCAATGCTGTCCATATAGCAATAGCAATAGCAGTTAATACCGCTTCATAGGGCTTTCAGCCCTCTCTAAGCGGTTTACAGAGTCAGCATACTGCCCCCAACAATAGCAATAGCAATAGTTAGCAATAGTTAGACTTATATACCGCTTCATAGGGCTTTCAGCCCTCTCTAAGCGGTTTACAGAGTCAGCATATTGCCCCCAACAACAATCTGGGTCCTCATTTTACCCACCTCGGAAGGATGGAAGGCTGAGTCAACCTTGAGCCTGGTGGGATTTGAACAGCCGAACTGCTGAACTGCAGTCAGCTGAAGTAGCCTGCAATGCTGCATTTAACCACTGCGCCACCTTGGCTCTACAACAATCCGGGTCCTCATTTTACCCACCTCGGAAGGATGGAAGGCTGAGTCAACCTTGAGCCGGTGAGATTAGAACCGCTGAACTGCAGATAGCAGTCAGCTGAAGTGGCCTGCAGTACTGCACCCTAACCACTGCGCCACCTCGGCTCCATATACACAACCAGGATATTGTAATGGAGTTTGGACTGGGTGAATGTGACATCCTTAACAAGGGGGAAACGATGAAATCTGAAGAAATCAAAGTGCTCTTATGGAAGTAGCGTTAAGATTTTGAAAGACAATCACTACAAATACTTGGGGATCTTTCAAGCTGACCACCTCAAGAGCACTAGAGACAAGAAGAAGGTTAGAAGTAAATAGATCATGAGCTTGAAGAAGATCTTGAAGTCCAAGCTCACCATTAAGGCAATTAGCACTCGGGCAATTCCAGTTATTAGATACACAGCTGGAATAATTTACTGGACTCAAGCAGAGCTAAAAGCCCTCGATAGGAAGACCAGGAAAATAATGACAATGAATCATGCCCTTCATCCATGAAGTGACAGACTCTATTTACCAAGGAAAATAGGTGGGTGTGAAAAGTTGCGAGTGCACTCAAAGTTGCAGAAAATAAAAGGGACATTGGAAGAATATCTGAAGGACAGTGAAGAAGATGCAAGGAAGCTAGCATACTAGTATACCATGCTGAGTGCTGGAGAGACCAAACTGGCCTACAAGAAAGACAGAAGGAAGATTAGAAAAACAGACATGGCAAGGCAAAGTATTACATGACCAGAACATTAAGATAATAGAAGACATAAATAATAACAAGACCCGGCAAATGGCTAGGAGCAGGAAAGTTGAAGAGATAGATGCAAGGGCTAATTCTGGTTGCATAAGACCGAACCTCCTTAATTGGGGATTATAACGCAATAGTGGATTAAAAAAAATAGACTGTACGAAACTATATCTGGGTATGTGGAAATACCATTCCCAAGAAAACATAAACTGAGATTTGAAAGAGACACCTATAACAACAGAAAAAGAAAAGGAGAGAGGAGGAGAGGATGAGAGGAAGAGGAGGGAAGGAAGAAAGAGGGAAGGAGAGGAGGGTGGAAGGGAGAGGAAGAGGGTAGGAAGAGGAAGAGTAGGGGAGAGGTAAGGGAAGAAGGAAGGAGGAGAGGAAGGAAGTAGGGAAGGGAGGGAAGAAGGAAGGGAAAGGAGAGGAGGGTGGAAGGGAGAGAAAGAGAAGGAGAGATAGTAGGAAGGGAAGAGGAAGAGTGGAGGGGAGGCAAGGGAAGAAGAAAGAGGTAAGGAGAGGTCGGTGGAAGGGAGAGAAAGAGAAGGAGAGGAGGGTGGAAGGGAGAGAAAGAGAAGGAGAGAGGGTAGGAAGGGGAAGAGAGAGGGTAGGAGTAGGGGAGAGGTAAGGGAAGAAGGAAGGAGAAGGAGGAGAGGAAGGAAGTAGAGAAGGGAGGGAAGAAGGGAGGGAAAGGAGAGGAGGGTGGAAGGGAGAGAAAGAGAAGGAGAGATAGTAGGAAGGGAAGAGGAAGAGTGGAGGAGAGGCAAGGGAAGAAGAAAGAGGTAAGGAGAGGAGGGTGGAAGGGAGAGAAAGGGAAGGAGAGAGGGTAGGAAGGGGAAGAGAGAGGGTAGGAGTAGGGGAGAGGTAAGGGAACAAGGAAGGGGAAGGAGAGGAGGAAGGAAGGAAGTAGAGAAGGAAGGGAGGGAGAAAAGAAAGGGAAAATAAGGTGGTGTTACAACAGGCGCTAGGGATGGTAAACAAAGCAACCCAAACTGCATATTACAACCTTTTACATAAAAATGGATAACGAATAAGGGGACCGTGAATGCAAGATAGAAATGTATAGAAGGGAAAACACTAACTGTAAAGAAACCGATACAGAACTGCTGTATGATATGTGATGGAACTTCTAGTTCCTATGTTGTTTTAAGTCATGTGTTTGTTTTTGTTGATGCGTTTATGTGTTTAAAATAATATTTTTTTTTAAAAAAAGAAGACCAAACCTTAAGAACAAATGCCTACAAAAACAGCATTGAGAAGGCAGCAAAAGAAAGCAATGGCTACCTCTGTAAGGAAGGGAATGAAACAATGGACCATCTAGTTAATTGTTGCAAGAAAACTGAGGTTTTGCAAGAAAACTGGGGTTTTCAGAAAACTGACTACAAACGAAGGAACAATAAAGTAGCAATAATGGTGCATTGAAAGATTTTTTAAAAAAGAAATACCATTTGCCTGCAAGCAAGTATTGGTAGGGCCAGAAAATAGTCGAACTAATAAAAAAGAAAGAAAGCTGAAGTGCTCTGGGACTTTAGAATTCAAGCGCCTTACCATATAAAACCACCCCAGACTTAACGATTGCTGATAAGAATGACAAAAAAGTTTTGGACAGTGGACATGGTCTAACCTGGAGAAAGCAGAATAGAGGAGGAAGGACGGGAGGAAATCACAAAATACACAACTCGTAAATAGAAGTAGAACTACTCTGGCAAAGCAAAGATAGCACCGATAGTGACAAGTCGGGGCACGACAAAACCGCAGCCCACTAAAGCGCGCCCGATTAAAGCGCGTCGCTGACGTCATCAGCAGCACGACAACAGCGACCGCGGAGAAAAAAAGGCAAAAAAGTGCTTTGAAAGCAAGCCGATTCAAGTTAAGGTAAGGGTTAGGGTTAGGGTTAGGGTTAGGGTTAGGGTTAGGGTTAGGGTTAGGGTTAGGGTTAGGGTTAGGTTAAGGGTTAAGGTTAGGTTTAGGGTTAGGTTAAGGGTTAGGTTTAGGGTTAGGTTTCGGGTTAGGTTTCGGGGGGTTAGGTTTAGGTTTAGGGGTTAATTTTAGCTTTAGCGCTCACAGCGTGCTTTTTTCATCGCGCTGTGATGACGTCAGGTACGCGGTTTCGTCGAGCGCGCTTTAGTCGAACGCAGTTTTGTGGTGGAACCGTGACAAGGCTCCTAAGGATGCAATCCCAAATCATCTAAAGAACCCCTTGAACCCCATCAACATTGACAAAGTCACCATCAATCAATTGCAAATGACAGTTTTAATTGGCATCGCTTACCTCCTGTAACAATAACTTTTAACAGAAGCAAACATCATCGTTCTATTCCAGGTACGTGGGAAGGACTTGATAGATGGATCAAAAAAGCCATATCTAATCTAAACAGCTGGCTGAGTGTGTGACCAACCATCATAACAATAACGACAATATTTTTATTTACATCCAAAAGAACCAAACAACTATTATCTTGTATGGTTGACATTATTATCATATAATAAAAGTGGGGGGAAAAAACACCTGAAACCAGTCAAAATTATACCCTTGTGTTGCATTAACAGTATATACACATTTTAAATCTTAATTATGGAAATAAGAAATGCTTATAAGTGTGTAAGTTAGTTTTGTCAAGACGTACGGTAGTGAGATAGTAAGACAGGATAGAGATTGAGTTAAAAAATGAGAGGGTGGATCTGCCAAAATACTGTTTGGGTCAAAAGCATTAATGTTTTTGTTTCTAAACATAATCTTTAAAGTCAACGTTATGCTCGTTAAGGTGAACTTGCTTAATTATCAAAATTAAGAAATGGCTGAAATTTAGGAAATCTTTCCAGAGGTGCTTATAATCTTCACCCCAAAAGTTCTGTGAGTGATATTTTTATTCTTATGCTACATTTCATTTGAAAACATTGTTTCGTATTCAGACTTGGGGTGGTTGGGACATGGCACTAAACTGTAACTTCACATATGATTTATTAGCAATAGCAATAGCAGTTAGACTTATATACCGCTTCATAGGGCTTTCAGCCCTCTCTAAGCGGTTTACAGAGTCAGCATATCGCCCCGACAGTCTGGGTCCTCATTTCACCCACCTCGGAAGGATGGAAGGCTGAGTCAACCTTGAGCCGGTGAGGTTAGAACCGCTGAACTGCAGATAGCAGTTAGCTGAAATGGCCTGCAGTACTGCACCCTAACCACTGCGCCATCTCGGCTCTTATGATTCACTCTTTTTGGGTAACATGTTCAACGAACCCAGTCAGAGAGAGAAATATGTTTTAATATAGACCAAAACTGTGAAAGTTTTAATGGAGGAATGGATTGGATAACAATCGAAATGCAATGTAATTTCTTGATTATTCTCCTCCTTTCATTGTTCAAACTAAATTTTGAGTTCTCCATTCTTATTTGCAATCTCGGCAATTGAAAAGGTGCTGTTAGCCAGCACAATTACTTTCTATCCCCTCACAGTTTATTATCAGGATCTTAAGGTTAATTTGTAATATCTCTCTTAGTTTAGATTCCCTACCATTGTAGCTTTGTATCTTGAGTACAATTTAAAAAAAAAAAAGGTTTGAGTACAATGAAAAAAAAGAATTAGGATTACTAGGATTACAAATACACAAGGCAAGGTGGTATTGTTTGTTCAAACATCTGCACTTACAGTCCTGAAATTGTGTCTTGCTGGAGATAAGGCAAAGCTTTGGCATTGGAAATGATCTCCTGAGGAAGAGATGAAGGCTCCATGCGCTGGAACATTGGGGCATTTTTCTGAGTTAAGAAAGAGAAAATGACTGCAGTTTCAATTAGGTAAAATAATGACACAATGGACATGTTGTGGGAAGTTATCACCCAGCCCCTCTCCCAGAAAAATGAAATATCCTAGGAAATATTGAAAAGGCAGAATATATCTCTGGATATGAAAAGAAAGAAACATGTTTTAAAAGACAGAATAGTTGCCTGTAGCTTCCTGCCCATCCCCACTGTTAATGGGCCATTAAGAAGGCCAAGCTAGTCCACTTTACATAATAAAGGCTTCTCCACTTCAGCTGCAGGGGGATGGGATTAAAGCATGATAATATTGGCCCCAACTGACCACATGGCATCTGAGAACTCAACCAAACCTGGATTCGAAACACAGCCCAGATAGATGCCCCTGCATGGCCCTATGGGAGTCTGACAACCAATCAGAATTCATTTCTTACACAGGAACAGGAAACAGAGAGGTGGGACTGAACAGGTTATAAAAAGCCTAGCAAGCCCCTCCCTCAGCCCTTCTCTTCTTCTCCACCAACATTGAAGCATGTGATCACTTTTTCTGTCCAGGGCTCAACCCATGTGGTCCTGTCCACCATTAAAACCATCTTTCCAAGCAGCCTCCATGTCTCCAGTGTCTTTTTCCCCCACTTGGAGCTGAACCCAGAAGGACATTCCTTTCATCAATGTGGAATTAAAACTTCCATCATGTTCAATGTCTAGAATGGCTAGATGGTGATGAGGGTTACAGTCTAATATTATATTTACAGGGCAAATTCCAATAGACTTTGCAAAGCCTACTCCGAAAGAAGAGGCGAATAATACTGAAACTGCCCATAATTTTATGTAAGCTAAAAATGAGACACTGCTGGGATAGCAAATACAAATCACTTCAATTACGTTCCTTATGAAAATTTATTACATAGCATTGTTTTATCCTCCATTTTTCCCTCACATCTCCCCGGTCACTTTTCTCTATATTCAAAGAATTGTTTTGCATAAATGCTGTATTTTAACACAATCTATGTTTAGAATCCTTCCACATGTAATGTTCTGAGACCTGTGCCATTCCTCCAGAAGAAAAAAAAATGCAAAAGCAGATTTTCAGCATTTCCTCCAGAACTTCCTGGCGGTCTCCATGGCTGGGAATTTCCAACTTCATCTCAGCTCCTGAAATTTTATCATCCCCCCCCAGAACCGAAACTCTGTGGCACTATGTCATCTAGTTAATACCTTTTCTCTATGCTTTTCATATCATTTTTTATATATTAGCAATAGCAATAGCAGTTAGACTTATATACTGCTTCATAGGGCTTTCAGCCCTCTCTAAGCGCTTTACAGAGTCAGCATATCGCCCCCACAGTCTGGGTCCTCATTTTACCCACCTCAGAAGGATGGAAGGCTGAGTCAACCTTGAGCCGGTGAGATTAGAACCGCTGAACTGCAGATAACAGTCAGCTGAAGTGGCCTGCAGTACTGCACCCTAACCACTGCGCCACCTCGGCTACTTCAGTAGCATTGCGGGTGAGGGAGTAAATAATGGAGGGATGAAGTTCCAATATATTGCCTCCCTACTGCGACCTGCAAGCAAGCTCCGGCCATCTCAAAGAAGGGAAGGGAGACTATTTGCATAGTAGCAACAAATCAGTGACGTGCGGTGAGGTTTATGGCTGGTGAGGCACTGACACAGTGGTGGGTTTCAAATTTTTTTAGACTTGTGGACTTCAACTCCCAGAATTCCACAGCCAGGCATGCTCAGTCCCGATTTAAAGCGACAGCATTTTTTCTCCTTTGCGAAATAAGTGCCTCGTCTACATAAGGAATTTTTCGGCTTTTAACCCTTGCTTAGCTCTGCTCGAGTGATCATAAAGTCAGACTAAATGAGGCACGTGGTTCTCCCGCCTCCTCCTGTAGAGGGCACTGTTTTTAGAGGCTTTTTTAAACAGTTAAGCAGAGTCATCCACTGTGACTCTGGCAGCAACTAGCTCAGCCTGACCTCAGCTCTTGCCTTTTTCCTTTTACATTTTTTTTTCTTTTCATGGTGACAGTGGTGAGGCTCTGCCTCCCCTGACTGCACATCCCTGCAACAAATAAATACTCTAGATAGTTAAGGGAGTCACAGCTGATGGTATGCAAGGGATCTCAGGGAAGTTAAGGATACACATATTATACAGACTCCTGTAAAAATATCTCATATAATGCATAAAATTGTGAGAAAGGAGAACAGTTACTGTAAATCAGAAATCCTGCCATTGCATTTTCCTTTTGATAAAAATATGTACTGTCTTCTATCTTGCTACAATGATTCCTATTGGCTGCCCTACAAAACTGCAGCAGAATTTATATATTCTTGGAAACCATCCTTCTTTTTAATAAAGATTTTTATTAACAAACATGTAAAATGCACACACACACAAATCAGACGTACACCACATTTATACAATACAGTGCAAACAGGAAACTTCCTGTTTTTTTATCATCAATCGATACCGCTCACATTATGTTATTTCCCCTTCTATCGTATTTCATTTGGATTTCACCATTCTTAACCCTCTTATTTTAGTCATAACTATTATTTTTTGAGTGTTGTTATATTCTTTCATTGATTTTTGTTTCTTTCCTCCACCCACCTATACCATTTATCCCATATCTGGTAGAATTCTGATTCTTCCTTTCCCTGGATTTCTTTAGTTAGTTTATCCATTTCGGCACAGTCCATAATCTTTCTTATTATTTCATCTTCATTTGGGATTAATTTGTTTTTCCATTTCTGGGCAAAGGTGATCCTTGCCCCTTGGAAACCAACCTTAGTGTATCACATACAACATAGGCTGATAGATATACCTGTAAATTCTTACGCAAATAACCTAACACAACCTCTATGAATGCTTTCCATACAAATCTATTGCCAGAAAATCTGAATGGCTGAATTTTAAGTCACAACAAAACAAGCTGTTGTACTGTATTGTATTATATTTTTCCTATGGCAGAACTGTACCTGTTCTTCTAGCTGCTGTCTCTGCTTTTTAGCTTTGCTCTGCTTATAATAGTCCATTATCATCATGGCTGCGTAAATTTTCCCAACTGTCAGGTCTGTAGCTGGAAGTAAAAGATGTAACCATATTAACCAAAATAGAACCCATTTACTCTGCTAAGAGAACTAGAATCAGCGTGACCCGTCAAAACCGCGCTCGACTAAACCGCGCCCGATTAAACCGCGTCGCTGACGTCATCAACAGGGCGACAACAGCCAGCGCGGAGAAAGAAGGGCGCTTTAAATAGCGCTTTGAAAGCAAGCCGATTCAACTTAAGGTTAGGTTTAGGGTTAGGTTTAGGGTTAGGTTTAGGGTTAGGTTAAGGGTTAGGTTAAGGGTTAGGTTTAGGGTTAGGTTAAGGGTTAGGTTTAGGGTTAGGTTAAGGGTTAGGTTTAGGGGGGTTAGGTTTAGGTTTAGGGGTTAATTTTAGGTTTAGGGTTTACAGCATGCTTCTGTCTCTGCGCTGTTGTCACCCTTTTGATGACATCAGCGACGCGGTTTAGTCGGGCGCGGTTCAGTCGAGCGCGGTTTTGTCGGTGAACCAGAATCAGGGGCATAGAGCCTTGCAGGAAATAACACATATTTATAAGCTTGGTTCTGAATTTTCAAGCCCTATGATTTGGAGGGCCCTCAGATAAGCTGTGGATGATAGGCAGAGTGATGCTTTGGTGTCTGCGTAGATGTTTTTTAAACGTTAATATTTTATTCTAATATCAGAATAGAATAGCTACAATATTGGGTATTTTTTTAAAAAACATTATTGTTTTTATTAAACAAAAAACACACACAAAAAAAGAATCATCTTTCATTACATCTTGTAGAAAGCGTATCCATTGGTTACAGGTATACTTCGTGCGTTCTTCCACAATCCTTACATATATTTCATTCAGGTTGAGTTGTACATTTTAGAATTTGTGTATTTTACTATCATTGTACCACAATTTTCATTTAATTACAGCTACTTAGCTGTGTTCCCCCCCCCCCCCCTAAGATCATTTATATTTGAAGACACAACCACCTATTGGCATACTTTCACAATCTCAATGAATCTGCCATGACTTTACATCTTTATATCATATTCTAAAAGAGAGTCAGTTAGGAGGATATCCGACATTCCCTCTCCTTTTATCCCCCCAATTTCACAAATTAACGCTTCTGTCCATTTAACTTTTACTGGTATAATACACCTGTATGTATCATTAAATATTATCCATTAACATTTCTTTGTTATTATTGTAGTTAACTCAAGATTATTTACTATTTATCTCACCTCCCCTCTCCATAGGCCCAAATGAGATTATACCTGTATAACCATCTTTAAACAAGATGGTGATTATTAAGTAGAAATGTTAAGATCTCTTAGATTGTTTTAGATTTTTATTGTTTATCTTGTTAACACGTAATTAACTAACCTGGGACTAAGGGAAAAGACCAATATTGGGTATTTTGTGAAAGGGGTGATGTGTCTGAGTATTATTTACATGTGGATGCATTTCTATTTTCATGTATGTTTTTCTGCTTTAGGTCTCTATATAGAGTAGGCTAGAAGTATAAATGATGTGGCAATAACAATAGCACTTAGACTTATATACTGCTTCACAGTGCTTTATAGCCCTCTCTAAGCAGTTTACAGAGTCAGAATATTATTGCCCCCCAACAATCCGGGTCCTTGTTTTATCGACATCGGAAGGAAGGAAGGCCGAGTCAACCTTGAGCATGGTGAGATTTGAACTGCCAAATTGTAGGCAGCTGGGTAGTCAGCAGATGTATCCTGCAATACTGCATTCTAACCACTGCACCACCATGGCTCTAATGTAGATGAGCACGAGGGATTTGCTTATATTAAATTCCTTCTCTTTGTTAAAAATCGCACGAGTCTTGCTTCTTTTACTTTTCTGAATGTCCCTTGGCAGCCCTAAAGTCCTAAACAACAACTTACTTTTCGGCATGGGCACCAATAGATCTAGCATCTTCTGAGAAAGGTGAGGCCATATGGTCAGTATCTCCTTCTGGAGCTCAGAGTCTAACTGTTGCCAGTCTGCACCACCTATAAGGGAGCAGATCAAAAGAACTCTAAACAAAGTGGAGAGAAAGAGAAGGAAAGAGAAAAAAGAAAACAAGGGAACTGGACTCATTATTTATCCATTTTGTTTCCCATCTTCCTCTAAGCTTAATGACACCAGAGATAAGAACCCTTCTTTAATTCCAAGCGGCTACCAAGAGTCAAATCTGTGAGCTCCTGGAGGATACCAACAAGACTTAAAATTTAGCAAAGCAGGGGTGGGTTTCTCTCCCCGTTCCAACTGGTTCGGTTGGAACGGGGCCGGCGGTGTCCTCGTGCACGCGCGCAGTGCATGCATGCGTACTAGCGTCTGCGCGACACTCCAGCTGCTCCTGGACGATCGCGCAGGTGCTGTATGCGTCCTGCAATTGTGTGGAAGCACAGAACTCATCAAAACCGGGTAAGGACCGCGGGCGGGCGGGCGCGCCCTTCGCCGTTCCCCGAAGTTACTTACTTCCGGGTTCGGCGACCAACCGGTTCGCAGGGACCGCCGCAAACCGGTTGAAACCCACCCCTGTAGCAAAGTATCCAAACCAGTACTCCTCAATCTTTAATTAATCGATCCACCAGTAGTACCCTTGCAAATCAGATGAGATATTTATAATATGTGTATGCACACACTGATTCTTCGTTGTTTCCCATTCTCCTCTGAAAATTTTGGTGGTGTCACACAATAGATTCCCATTACACAGTTAGTAAATTTCCGAGATGACCTATTTCATTTCTTATTTCATGCACCCTATTAGCAGAGTTGGTTTAGCAGCATTTTCTTCCATGGGGGAAAAAAAAAACTAGATCTGAAATTATTCTTCGAGAATCAGATTATTCTGAGTCATGAAGTCTATGTAGATTACGAATTAATTGATTTCGTAATCCATTGCAAATGATGGATGGGCAGTTGGTTTAGGTTTATTAGATTTATATGCCGCCCTTCTCCCAACGACTCAGGGCGGCGTACAACATTAAAAGAAACACATAATACGAAAGTTTTTAAAAAATTAAATAGAGTATCCCAAATCCAATTAAAATTGACAATGACATTTTTTAAAAAAAGAAATTAAAATTAAAATTAACAATGTTCAATAATTAATTTTGTTTTGTTCAGGCCAGGCTGGCTTGCTGGAAAAGCCAACTTTTTAGGGTGCGTCGGAAGGACCGGAGGTCAGGGATTATACGAAGCTCCGGGGGCAGCTCATTCCAGAGGGAAGGCGCTCCCGCAGAGAAGGGTCTCCCCTTGGGGGTCGCTAGACGATACTGTCTGGCTGACGGCACCCTGAGGAGGCCAACTCTGTGGGATCGCACTGGACGGTGGGAGGCTACCGGTGGCAGTAGGTGGTCTCGCAGGTACCCTGGGCCTAAGCCATGGCATGCTTTAAAGGTCATAATTAGTACCTTGAATCGCACCCGGAAGACAACCGGCAATCAGTGCAGGCCGCCTAAAAGGGGTGTAACATGGGAGCATTTAGGTGCCCCCATGATAACACGCGCAACCGCATTCTGGACCAGTTGAAGCTTCCGGGTGCTCTTCAAGGGCAGCCCCATGTAGAGAGCGTTACAGTAGTCCAGGCGAGAAAGGACGAGGGCATGAGTGACTGTGCACAGAGCATCCCGATCCAGGAAGGGGCACAAATCAAGGATGTCCATTTCCCTCCCTCAAAAAAGTAAATTTCTAACTCTTGGCTATTTTAGCTTCCTTCCTTTACTTTCCCATTTACCCCCTAAGACCCCCTACCTTTTGCGATCTTAATATCAAGAGCTGTCCTAATTAATGCCATCAGGGTGGAAGTGAAATGCACCGTGCTGTCTTCCGCCACCGGCATGTTCATCAGGACCAGTCTCTGCACACAAAACAGGTAAGGGAGAAGGGAATCAGGCAGAAAAGAGTTTGGAAAACTGTATCACGGAAACAAAAGTGCTTAAAATGCATCAACTAGAACATCCAAAAAAGGAGGGCGAGGATCCCCCCCCACCCCTGTCTCTTGCAACCTAACCCATTCCCTTCAGCGTGGTCTTTTGCCCTTTTGAATTCACCTTGCCAAGGATGTGTTTTTTCTTTTACTGACTTGGAGCAAGACGGACAAGATGACCAATGAGGTTCTTTCACAATCACATTCTGTGATTGTGGGGAAAGAATCTAAACTCTTTGATTCCATTAAAAGGAGAAGCAGCTGTACTTTACTTCGGCATCTCCCGTTTAACGACAATTTTTTTTCTTTTGCTTAACAATCTCAGAACTCTCAGCTATATCCTGGCGCCCCCTTTTTGAGTTTTTTTTTTCAAAAGAGGTCTTGTTGGCAGCAAATGATTGTCCATGCAATGGTTCCATTTTATCTGAAGTTGAGGAGGGAGGAGAGAAAGTGAAAATGAAGAGAAATTGATGAGTCATGTGGGAACGAGTGGGTCATGCTCCTTCTACCCTTGAAGGGGAAAACGAAATGGCCAAATCCACTTCTCAGAGTATATATATATTCTCAGAGTATATATATATAGCAGGAAGCCTACTGTTTCCTTTCTCTGTCTATCGGCTCGTCACAAGAGACCATCCAGACAGAAACCCAATATTTTTACTGTTGCCTTTGTTACATCTGTGTTGTATTTGTGCTGATAAATACATACCTATTTCCCTGGCTCAGCTGATAAAGGAGGAGAACCTTGTGGCTTAATGGTTAACACATCTGCCTAATATGTAATACAGCCCAGGTTCTAATCCCAGTAAGGGTATGGCTAGCTGATGAGAGCTAAATAGCTTGAAATAGATCTATACTAGTCTCCCTTTATTTATTTATCAGCACAAATACAACACACACACACACACACGTGTGTTGTATTTGTGCTGATATATATATATTGCTTTGTCAATTCTTATGCTCTTCTTCCCATCACACCAACCACCCTCTTTCTTGAGATTTCCGGATCTATCATAAAATGAGATCAGTGAGATTTAAGACTCATGGAATATTTTTGCTTCCATGTGTGCAGAATCTAAAAAAAAAAGGGGGGGGGAAGCGCTTTATGCTTCAGAAACCAAATGGTACCATTGTGGCATGCATCAGTGGTGGGTTTCACATTTTTTTTTACTACCGGTTCTGTGGGCGTGGCTTATTCTGTGGATGTGGCTTTGCAGACATGTGACCAGGTAGGAGAATGGCTTGGTGGTCATGTGACCAGGTGGGAGTGGCTTGGTGGTCATGTGACTGGGTGGGCATGGCCAATTTAGTAGTCCATTTTGTCAATTGAGCAGTTCATTAAACAATGCACGGCAGCCCCCCCTGTCTATTCTTTTTAATACTGCATGAAGTTTTTGCTCTAGGTTTTTTGTTTTTTACTAGTGGGGGAGAGTTTGCCAATGCCTGGAGATTCTGAGAATTTCTCCTCTGCGTTAGAGGCACTAAAATAACCAAGATGATATAAGGTCTCCTGCTGGAGCAGGGGGGGTGGACTAGATGACCTCTGAGGTCCCTTCCAGCCCTGGATTGCTGTGCTGTTTCAAAGCTGCGTCTAGTGCCAGGTTTGTGGTCCTTCCTTCCTCTTTTCTCTCTCTCTCTCTCTCTCTCTCTCTCCCTCTATCCATCCATCAATATCTCATTCACTTTCCCTTCCCTTTTTCTCCCTTCCCTCCCTCTCCTTCCTTCCTTCCTTCCTTCCTTCCTTCCCTCCCTCCCTCCCTCCCTCCTTCCTTCCTTCCTTCCTGTGAAGAACCCCAGGTGGTCTTTGGTAGGAGGGAAAAAAAGCCAGATGTTTTGAAACTGAGAACATGCCCATTGATCATCTGGCATCCTTAGAGCTCCACTTTTGATTAGCTTAGCCTGAGCCTGAGAATAGCAGCTAGCAGAGGACTTCAAACTTGACAACTTTAAGACTTGTGGACTTCAACAAATTCCAGAATTCTCCAGCCAGCAGAGCTGAATTCTGGGAGTTGAAGTCCACAAGTCTTAAAGTTCCCAAGTTTGA
Source organism: Thamnophis sirtalis (assembly GCF_051295495.1). NCBI lineage: Eukaryota > Metazoa > Chordata > Lepidosauria > Squamata > Natricidae > Thamnophis > Thamnophis sirtalis. The sequence goes on along the minus strand of NW_028261392.1, from coordinate 61,828,980 downwards.
AGACCCGTGCACTTGGGGATTCCACAAACGCTGAGGATTTCTTTCTTTCTTTCTCTGCGCCCTCTCCTAATAGGCAGGAGAACTGCGTGCCTCAAGTATCTCGGGATTTTTTAGGCTTTTAACCCTCGCTTAACTCTGCTCGGGTGCCTAAAAAGTCAGACTAGATGAGGCATGCAGTTCTCCTGCCTCATAGTAGAGGGCGCTTTTTAGAGACTTTTTTTAAACTGGCAGTCATTCACAGCGTGGCAGCAGCTAGCTAGCCTAACCTCAGCACTCGCCTTTCCCCGTTTACATTTTTTTCCCATTTCATGATTGACAGTGGTGAGGCTGTGCCTCCCCTGACTGCACGTCACTGGATGTGGGACCCAGTACAGTAGAAAGCAGGCCCAAAGCCTGTGGGGGACCCAACTGGGTTGGAAGTGGGCTCAAGAGATCCAGCGGGGAGGACTGGGGGGAATAAGTCAGTGGGCTCAGTTGCAGCATCCCTAGAATTGATTGTAAGAGTGGGTCCATTAACAAGTGGCCAGATTTTGTGACTCTGGGGGCATTGCAGCAGCCATAATTTTGGGTACAGGCTTTTCTTCAGTGCCATCATAATTTCATATAGCCACAGAATGTATAGTTATAAGTTGAAGACTACCTGTATCAAAAAGGGACACAGTTTCAATCACAGTCCTGTTTACCTGTTTAACCTTCTTCCCCCCTACAGTTGCTCTGCTTTCATGATGCAAATACCACTGAAATCAAACTATCCCTTCCACATCACCCCTATTTCCACTCCAAGCACCTAGGAGCTCTTTGGAGGTGAACCATGGCTACCTTCCTTTCTGGCTGACTTGAAATCATGAGAAGGGATGTATATCACTGCCACGTCCTCAAGTCTTTGTTTTGCATTTTATAGAAAAGGCAGGGATAAGCCAAACCAGCCGTACATCAATAATCTGGCATTTTGCATACCAAGTCCTGAAGACAAGGACAAAACCAACAATACTCTTCCCAGTTAACTAGACCTCAGGCTAACATTTCTGCTACAGGTTCTGAAGGTCAAGAGTCGGGAGGAACAGTTATATCCAAACAGAAATGCGGCCACAGTATCCCCAAACAGAAAATAAGTATTGTCTGTGTGTGTGTGTGTGTGTGTGTGTGTGTGTGTGTGTGTGTGTGTGTGTGAGAGAGAGAGAGAGAGAGAGAGAGAGAGAGAGAGAGAGAGAGAGAGAGAGAGAGAGAGAGAGAGAGAGAGAGAGAGAGAGAGAGAGAGAGAGAGAGAGAGAGAGAGAATATGAAAGAAAGAAAATATCCTAGCTTCAGTGCAGCTTCCATTGTATCTATCTCAGTGTTTCTCAACCTTGGCAACTTGAAGATGTCTGGACTTCAAGTCCCAGAATTCCCCAGCCAGCAAATGCTGGCTGGGGAATTCTGGGAGTTGAAGTCCAGACATCTTCAAGTTGCCAAGGTTGAGAAACACTGATCTATCTATCTCTGAGTTGGAAATGAATTAACCCAGCCTCTCAATACTTTATGAATAATAAGATATTAGCCCATTAGATCCTCAGCCAGAAGCCCTTATGCCCCAATCTTTCCAAGCTGGTACTTTTTCCAGATTACAGCTGGAACCATTTTCCCATCCATTCTCTCACTTCCTATCATGAGATACCTAGCAAGAATCTGCTCTGCGGATTACTTTGAACCTGGTTGATCTATTTGAACCTGCTAGATCTAGGCGGTATTATCACGCTCGTCACAAAACATCTTATCACCTGCTCCTGCTCAGCTTCAGGGGTATCACTTCTTGCGTTCTAGGTTGTCAGAGCAAAAAGTCAAAAGTCTAGTGATAGGATTTCAATTTAATGGACATGTCGTGCTCCATTTTGTATTTCAATGCGTCAATGAGAAGAAGTTGCAGTTTTTAGAGTAGTTTCTCATTTTCTTCTGATGTAGTTGTCCTGTTCCAAAGTCTCTGCTCAGTTCAGACTTTTGCACAGATTAAAGTTCAATCTCACATATTAGAAGTATGGCAACATGTTTGGGTTGAGAGCCACACTTGACCTTAAGTAGCGTGAGGGGGGACTGCATTCCTAAAAGCAGGCAGCCCAGGATAATTTCATTATAGCAATAGCAATAGCAGTTAGACTTATATACCGCTTCATAGGGCTTTCAGCCCTCTCTAAGCGGTTTACAGAGTCAGCATATAGCCCCCACAGTCTGGGTCCTCATTTCACCCACCTCGGAAGGATGGAAGGCTGAGTCAACCTTGAGCCGGTGAGATTAGAACCGCTGAACTGCAGATAACAGTCAGCAGAAGTGGCCTGCAGTACTGCACCCTAACCACTGCGCCACCTCGGCTCTTAAGTGTTATTAATATAAATATTCTTATGTAGCTAACAATTTTCCATTCCAAACAAATTCCAAAGTACTGCTGGAGGAACTCTGCATACTTAGAAATAAAACACAGGGCATATTCCTGGATGCGTTTGCAGCTTTAAGTGTGCAAATTATTTTAATTTCATGAGTACTTGCTCTAATATAGTTAATCATATGAGTATAAGCTGCCTAATATCTGAACTTTAGCCCAACTAGCCAAAAATGTCTAAATGGGAAAATTATTCCATGGCTTCAGAATGGATTTTATTCAGTCCTGTTACCTGGAACATTTCCACTGAAGTTGCTGGATGGAAACCTGTTGTGGCCCAGCAGGAGCCGTTGGAGCTGCCACCAGACTCCGACAGTGAGGGGCCCTATGAGTCGGCTCTGGAGGATGTGGAGGACCCTGGACAGGGTTCCGACTCCGAGCAGGGCGCAGAGAGGCTGGTTGGCCACCAAGAGGCGTCTGAGCCTTGGACCAGTGGGGTGGAGACAAGGGAGTGTGATTCTGAAGTCCTGCATTGGAGCAGTGGGGAGGAACCAAGGGAGTTGTTCCTGGATGCCTGGCAACGCCGGGCAGATCGACGTAGAGAGTAGTTACGCAGTTACCAAAGATAATTGGACCCAGGTGATTGTAATTAGGCTCCTCTCAAGATAGTATTTAAAGAGAGACTGGGAGGAGCCTGGTTTTGCAGGATTCAACATCATTCCTAACGCTGGAGAAAATATTATCTGTCGAAGTCTGAGTTGCTGCCAAGGTTCTTATCTGTTTGTTATGCTTGGCTTTCAGCCACTGAGTTTTTGGTTTCTTGCTAATAAAGTGCTGTGACATTCCAGTTAAGCTTGTCTCGGCATTTGTTACTGGATGGAGGAGCGGGTCAGAACAGAAACCATGTGTGAATACATAGAGAACATTTGCTCTAATGCTAAACAAAGACCTTTTGAATCTTATTCTGCATCCCTTACCTTTTGCAGACAATAGAATAACAGAACAGATGTCCTATCAATCATACTATTCAGAGCAAAAATAAACTCGTCAGTATTCGTTACCTTACATTATAGCTACCAATCCTGTTTCTCTTGGATCTACTCCTCACAATGTTTGTTCGTGTGCCTGCACAAAAAATTAACTTTCAACCTTACTTGCCCTGATCTGCAGGCCTTTTCCCTTTTATAATGCTTTATTGCAAACAGTTATAGGGATTTGAAACCGCGACCCGTCAAAACCGCGCTCGACTAAACCGCGCCCGATTAAACCGCGTTGCTGACGTCATCAACAGGGCGACAACAGCCAGCGCGGAGAAAGAAGGGCGCTTTAAATAGCGCTTTGAAAGCAAGCCGATTCAGCTTAAGGTAAGGGTTAGGTTTAGGGTTAGGTTTAGGGTTAGGTTTAGGGTTAGGTTAAGGGTTAGGGTTAGGGTTAGGGTTAGGTTAAGGGTTAGGGTTAGCTTTAGAGTTAGGTTAAGGGTTAGGATTAGGTTTAGGGTTAGGTTAAGGGTTAGGTTTAGGGTTAGGTTTAGGGTTAGGTTAAGGGTTAGGTTTAGGGTTAGGTTTAGGATTAGGTTTAGGGGGGTTAGGTTTAGGGGTTAATTTTAGGTTTAGGGTTTACAGCGTGCTTCTGTCTCCGCGCTGTTGTCGCCCTGTTGATGATGTCAGCGACGCGGTTTAGTCGGGCGCGGTTTAGTCGGGCGCGGTTTTGTGGTGGAACCATTTGAAACATATAAGCAGTAAATATTAAGCTGGGAAGACAATCTGAAATCAAAGAAATAGCAGAATACTTTATCTCCCGCCACCCCTTACCATTATCCATTTCCCATTTCTTGCTAACCAGAAGCCCGTAAAGGAAAGAAGGGTTGTTCTACCTTATAAGCAACTTTGGAAGGACATCTCTTCCCGAGGCCTAGTGGTGGGGACATGAGAGTCAGCATTTCATACATCTCAGTGTAATGGATGCGGCCACTGCTCATGTGCGAGGAGGAGAGAGAGGATAAAGGGAATCGGGGGAGGAGGGGAGCAAGATGCAGAAAAACAAAAAAGAAAAAGGCATTTCCCGGAGGTAAAAAAAGGCCGAAATAAACCAGAATATAGGAAACGGAAGAGAGAGAACAAAAAGAAACAAACAAACGAAGAAAAAGACAAACAGGAAAAGAACAGGAAACCCATTAATCAATGCAAATCATACATGACAGCTTGTGCTGATGTGGATTTATAGCACCCCTCACACAGACCCAGGAACGCCACCAAAAAAACGAACCCCCTGCCTTTCCATTTCTCTGTGGATGTTTTTACAACTGCAGTTCGTGCCCCTTGTAATTCCCAGGGCTTGTGTGCAAGTGTTATAAATCAAGATACACGAAAGGTGGTGGCTTGGAACATGGTGGTGGCATACCTCGGTGAAGTGGCATGGCTTCCCTCCATGCAAGAAGGAAGCAGCATCTTGCATAGGAGGGGAAGTCCACTGCGGTCACTTCTCAAAGGGATGTGTCTCGTTTGCTTCCATCCAGAGCTAGGATGGAGCATGGTTCCCACCATGCAAAAGGCATGCCAAGTGTGTAAGAAAAGAAAATGCAGGAAGAAAGTTTGACATGCCATGCTCTCCAGCCCTCCTCCCATTTCCTCCCACATGCGAATCGAAGTTTCACCCAGTTGGAGTTTAAAGAGTCTTGACAGAGGCAGCTGTGTTGCCTTAAGGCTTCGGTTGAGTTGGTTGGTATTCCCTGTTCTCTGGTTCTGTATTCAGCCCTCTCTCTACTCAGTATAAAAGGAGGTCAGATTAAAATCATAATCTCTTGCCTTGGAAGCTTCATTGTGAATCTTTATAGCAATAGCAATAGCAGTTAGACTTATATACCGCTTCATAGGGCTTTCAGCCCTCTCTAAGCGGTTTACAGAGTCAGCATATCGCCCCCAACAATCCGGGTCCTCATTTTACCCACCTCGGAAGGATGGAAGGCTGAGTCAACCCTGAGCCGGTGAGATTTGAACAGCCGAACTGCCGAACTAGCAGTCAGCTGAAGTAGCCTGCAGTACTGCACTCTAACCACTGCGCCACCTCGGCTCTTTATGCTAAGCGTGGGGAATATTGTGGAAAAGGATAAAGGGTTTCCTCTATTCTTTCCAAGAAGGGAAACACAATATACGAAGTATGATGTAAGGAAAGTAAAGACTTGCATGGGTTCCAGTAAAAATAGATTCTGATGCCATACACTGACTATTAAACAATATCAGATGTTTTTTCAGCTCTTTTTAGGTGAAAGATATGATGACTTACGTTTAGTATTTGTTCAGCTCTTGTATTACTTTTAAGACTCACTAACACAGAGGCATCACTGTTAAAGCAACAAGTTTGGCATTTAATTGCTCCTATTTTTGATAAAACGTGTAATAATTTAATAATAATTGTGTTTCCCATTCAACTCAAAATTGTCCATTTCCTATTACTTCCTTCAATTTTTACTTAACATTTCTAGGTTACTAAATGCAGTCAAATTGGCTTATTTATACGTAGTTATTAAAATGCATTAAAATACACGAGGAAGGTCTGATTGAGTTGCTTTTTATTTCCAGAAAAAAATGCCCTTAAAATGCCTCCAAAATATCTCTCTTCACAACTGAGTTTGAATTTTTAAATTTTTCCCTCCATTGTAAGTTTGGTAATTTTTGTAGTGAAACATTTCAAAACAAGAACTGTATGTAATTTTCTAGAGAAACAAATTGTAGCCAAGAGATCTTGTAGTAGCATCTTTAAGAAAGAGAAGAGTATAAATTTTTAAAAAAATGTGAAAATGGGTGTGGCTTGCACAGAAGAAAGAAAAAAAAGCTTTAAAAAAACCTGTCTCTAACAATATGGACTGCCTCAAAACTGAAAGTGATTTAGAGGTGGATTTAAAAATTACAGCCTACAAGAAAGGCATAAGAATAATAGATTTACAAATGAAATTGAATGATTTAAAAATTAAAAAAAACTATATACAAACAATAAATGAGAGGAGCAATGTGGATTATTTTTTAATACTGGATTTACAGAAGAGAAATGCTGAAGTTGCCATGGTGGAATTAAAAAAGGGAGCCTGATGATGACAAGAATTTTGAGAGAAGAGACAAAGAGAGTATGAAAAGGCAGATTTAGAACTTTCCGTGAGGAATTGAAAGACTGTTGGGAGGAACAAAACAGAATACAGAATTGGTTTACCTGATCTAGGTTAAAATATTTTAATGGGTAGCTATTACAGGTGTTATTTAATCATTTTTTATTGGAAATAGATTGGAATTATAACAAGGCTCGACTTTGATTATTTGAAGGGAGGAAACAAGGTGGATCTGTTTAAATGGAAAGGAAGAATTCAAATTGGGTGTAAGATATAATTTGTAATAATTATATTATTTCTGATAACCTTTGGTGATGAATATGATGAAATGAGGCTGGAGAGATAGAATTATAGAGAATGGGGTAAAGTATGGAATGAAGAAGAGGGTTTGGGTTGTATTATAAAATATAGTAATAAGTCGTTAACATTGATTATACTTCCTTTTCCTATTTTTATATCTTTCCTTTATTTTCCTTTTTGTGCACTTTTAAATATTCTTAAGCATCAGAGAGGCTTACAAAACAGATCTGTTTTAACTTACTGAGCAAAGGTTAACATGCTATGGATTAAACTTGAAAAATAAGCTTTTCAATATCAGGCCAAAAAAACCCTAAAATATAAATATGACTTTATAATAGTAAAAGAAGATAATTATCATGTCAACGGAGTTAATTCTGTATCTACTCAATTTGTGAATTTCAGGTATATTAAGCAGGACATAATCACATACAATTATTAGCACCATTGTTTTCACTAATAGTTTGCACAAGTATACTTTAGCTAGCCACTAATAATATGAAAAAAGATAAATCTGAATGGGGAAAAAAAATCCACAGCAAGACTTCCTGGAAGTGACTTTTCCACATAATCCCTATCATTAGGGATTCTCTTTTAAGTTAATGGCTGTTTGCCTAGGCAAAAGATTAAAAACAATATTTCCAAATCACTTGATATGTAGGTGCCTAAGGAGGTAGAGATATATTTATAAATAAAGATAATTTTAAAACTTAATTGTTTGCTTCCCAGAGCTTTTGGGACTGAATGTCCTTTGGGAATGACATACAAATAAAGTAATATCATAAAATAAAAATAAAATAAATTGAGGAAATGTTTGATATAGAAGAAAGTCAGCTAGTTCTCAAAACCAAATAATACACGTTTCCTAAGTAAAGATGTTGGTAGATTTTTCATTTGCCTAGACTCTTTCCATATAAAAGGACAAACACTTGTTATTTATAACGTGGCATAGCATAATCAACATGGCACAGTTAGAAATATTAAAATCAGCATGGGACGTAAATCTAGTAGTTAATATTTTAGTGTGTTGTAATTAATTTTTCTGTTCAAAGTAATCATAAAGATAGCTAATTTTATTTTGTGTTTGTGTGTAAACTGATAATTGATGATGATGGGAAAAACAAATACAAAGTTTGTTAAAAACAAAAATAAGAAAAAAATCCAAATGCTGGTAAAATTTTAGCATAGTTCTGATGCTGACTGCACAGTAAAAAAATGAGTTACAGGAAATTGTCCAAAAGCCTTCAGTTGTCTTGATTTATCTGGGCAAGTAATCAAATTCAGGGAAGTTTTCTTTTTTTGCAAGTCAGTGTGAGGTTAGGGAGGGGGACGACGACGGCCAAGCTCTGTAGGAGAGGCAAAAGATTATGTGAACTTAATTTGCTCATGGTTCCTTAATTACGCTATGCTATTACTGAGAAATGGGGACAGTCCTCTATTTCCAAAGTTAATTTGGAAGATTCTCTGTGGGTATGTTCACTGCTCCTTGTGGTGTTCACTATGGAAGATAATTAGTATGTTTTAATCCTTTCTAAAGAAAAACTGAACAAGTATACTTCAAAAGGGCAACATCTCATCTCTGGCTATGAAAAGTTCAGAAAGTGTTTAAGATCCAGAAATTCAGAGTGCTTTATTTACATTGCAATTTTCTCACATATTCATGGATCCTTAGGGGGCTGGGGGAGAAGAAACAATATATTATATAATAGTTTTTAGGAACTGTTCAGCTGAAAGCACTTTTACTTGGAAAGAGAGCGTGAGGAAGGAATTTTTTTGTGTGGAATCTGAATAGTTATTTTTATCTAGCGGCTGTACAACATTTTTCTTGGTGAAACTTTGGGCAGGCAAACAATGAAGGATCATGAAGGATGGACCTAAAGAACTATATTATGAAAATGGTGCCGAAATACTTAGGATTTCTTGGCTGGGAAAAATCTCATAGAAACACCTCTTCAATTAGAAGAAAGCAGAAGTTCATTCTTTTTAATTGGACTTTTGCAAGTGCCAAATTCACCTATGAATTTGACACAGATTTATTAGTAAACTTTGAATTCTAAATGACCTTATCATGAATAGAAGATAGTGTTTCATAACCATCTTTGGCCCTTGTCAGTACTGATGATCAAAAGGAGACCAGCAAGAAGAAAAGAACGACTATTAATTAAACAAAGCTGTAAATTGTTAGTCATTTGCCATAGAGATTAATGATCGATATATATATATATTCATACACATACATGTATTTGAATTTACTACAGTTGATATAAGTAGGGTTTATTTTTTCTTAATATCAATACCGTATAGACATATTTAATTGTGCATATCCATGTGTTTGTACAGAATTAACACTCATAAAATAGGTATAAGAAGATTAATGCCTTCACATAAACATTATTCACATTATTATTTTTTAAGTGATCTCACAATAGAACACTAAACCTATCTCTGAGCTACTGAGCTGTACTGAAGACAGACTACTTTTCCATACAAAAATATTTTTCATTCCTAAAATTAAAAAGTTTGTTGATTGCTCTAACTTTCCCCTTGACATGCTATTTTCTTATTAATTGAGGGGCTTTATTAAGTTAAACGCAAATACCAGATGAATTCCTGCCCACCATATCAAGTGTCATTTTCTGGCATACACTTTTCATATAAGTTAAGATCAGTGGTGGGTTTCAAAAATTGTTGGAACCTACTCTGTGGGTGTGGCCTCCTTTGTGGGAGTGGCTTGCCGTCCATGTGACCGGATGGGAGTGGCTTCCTGCCCATGTGACCGGATATGAAATTATGAATTAGTACTTAGGTCGGTCCAAGTAGCTATTCAGAAACTTTGGCATTGAAGCATGCAAGTCTTAAAGCTGTCAAGTTACAAGATCCTTGCCAGCGGTGGGTTTCAAAAATTTTTGGAACCTCTTCTGTAGGTGTGGCCTGCTTTCCGGATCCACTGGTGGAACCTCTTCTAACCGGTTCGGTAGATTTGACGAACCGGTTCTACCGAATAGGTGCGAACTGGTAGGAACCCACCGCTGGTTAAGATGCTTAAAGCTATTTGCACTATTTCTTAAGTACAGGCAGAATGTTATTCTGAATGAATGGATCTTCCATGCCCAACAGTGTAATACCTTTAAAATTAAGTCTCTGCGCACAACTGGTGAGCTTTGTTTATTTCTTACCACACCTGATTTGATTTTAGTTTTAAATTAAAATTAAATTATTTGTTCCCTACTTTCGCTCCCAAGTTAGTGAAAGCTAAATAAAATGCCCCTTTCAAATGAAAAATGTAGGTCGTGAAAGGGGGATCCGAAAACAATGGTTCCAAAGACTTCTCTATGCAACGGGAGACACTCTAAGAAACCCCAGAGTTGTTCATTCAAGATGAGAATGAATGTGTCAGCTTCTGCTTTGCTATCGCTTCAGCTGCCATGAAACGGGGAGGGAGGGCATGGTATTTGGGAGGGGTTACTCATTGTGCTGGTGGAAGTTTCTGGAGTCTACCGATTGATTGGACTACGCATGCGTGGGTGTTTCCCGCCAGCTCTAACAGCACTAACTAATGGAGAGGAGCTGACAGAATGTGTAATTTCACCTCTGCCCTGAAATCCATCTCCTGATCTTTTTCCAGTTCTAACAGCTGCTGGTTCTGAGAAGGTTCGGATCTCTTTAAACTCGAGGGAAAAAACAAGTCGGGATTCCCGCGTGAGGTAAAAAGAGCGTGAAGTACGATCGAGAGGAGGAGAGCGGGATTTAATGGGTTGTTCCCTACGGCCAGGTTGTGGCTGGGGGTGGTGGTGAGGCAAACCTTGCATGCCACTCTGCAGGGGCATTTCTCTCCCAGGCCCAGAGGAGGCGAGATCACCCGTACTAATTTGTACATATCCTTATACAGGATCCTGCCACTGGAAAGGAAGCACAGGCGGGTTAATAGGCCCAGTCAGGAAACAGGAAAGAAGAACTGTGTGAATCTGGTAACGCCGGAGGATGTGCACTGCTCTTTTTTCCAGGAGGGGATTTGTATTTTGTATTTGTATTTGTTTATTATTTATAGGCCGCCCTTTTCCCTAAGGGGACTCAGGGCGGCTTACAATTTATGGGGAGGGGGATACAAGACAAGACATGAGACAGTACATAAGTAAAAGTAGAACACAACATTCATTCATCATTCGGGTGAGGGCGGATTAAAATCTTTATCCCCAGGCCTGACGGGATAGCCAGGTCTTGAGGGCTGTGCGGAAGGTCTGGACGGTGGTGAGGGTACGAATCTCCACGGGGAGATCGTTCCAAAGGGTCGGAGCTACTACTGAAAAGGCTCTCCTCCGCGTAGTTGCCAGTCGACACTGACTGGCGGATGGAACTCGGAGGAGGCCTAATCTGTGTGATCTGATAGGTCGTAGGGAGGTAATTGGCAGGAGGCGGTCTCTCAAGTACTCAGATCCACTACCATGGAGGGCTTTATGGGTGGTAAGTAGCACCTTGAAGCGCACCCGGAGATCAACAGGTAGCCAGCGCAGCTCGCGGAGGATAGGTGTTATGTGGGTGAACCGCGGTGCGCCCACAATCACTCGCGCGGCCGTATTCTGGACTAGCTGAAGTCGCCGGATGCTCTTCAAGGGCAGCCCCATGTAGAGCACGTTGCAGTATTCCAGATTGAAGGAAGGCTCTGCACAATCACCTCCTTTGAAGATATTTATTTGTTTGTTTATTTATTTAATTATTTAATTAGTTTGTATGCCGCCCACTCTCGAGAGACTCAGGGCGGCTTACAAATAAGAAAGGGAAGGGGAGGACATACAAAAAAACAAGACAACATTAAAAAGTCCGCAACATTCAGAAACTTAGAATGGGGGCTGGACAAAATCAACAGCCCCAGGCCTGCCTGGGTGCTGGAGTAGTAAGGTTTTTAGGCTACTGTACCGCTGTGTGTTTATGCCAGATAGTTAGCATATCCAGTCTTTCTTAAAGTAGATCTCCCCAAAATTCCTCATCTGTGAAATTTGAAGAGTTGGCCATTTATATGGATAAAGAGGATGAAAGCTTTCTGTTTACTGTTTTCTGTTTACTGTTTATTAGGATTTGTATGCCGCCCACTCTCGAGAGACTCAGGGCGGCTTACAGATAAACAAGGAGGGGGAACATATAAAAATTAAAAAGAACAGACATTAAAAATTACACAACATTCATGTAGTTTAGGATGGGGCTGGATGAAATCAAATCAGCCCCAGGTCTGCCGGAACAGCCAGGTCTTAATCGCTTTGCGGAAGGCCAGAAGGGTAGTAAGGGTCCGGATCTCCACGGGGAGATCGTTCCAGAGGGCCGGAGCAGCAACAGAGAAGGACCTCCCCCGGGGGGTCGCCAGCCAACATTGACCGGCAGATTGAATCTGGAGGAGGCCTAATCTGTGCGATCTTATAGGCCTCTGGGAGGTAACTGGCAGGAGGCGGTCTCTCAAGTACCCAGGTCCGATACCATGTAGGGCTTTAAGAGTAACGACAATATAGCTATTATTTTCTCTACCGTGTTCCCACGGAGGAATTTTCCATCACCAAGAAAGGAGCATATGGCCTGATTTACAATGGAACGATCAAACTCAAGTTTTATTCCATTTTTTAAAAAAAGCAGAATAAATGGTTTTGCACGATCAACTATTCATATCAAGTAGATAAATGGTGTTATTGTATACAACGTTTCAAGCCAGAGGGGGTTTCCCCACCACCACCAAATCCTGTCTCCCCACTTTGTCTTAGCAATAGCAATAGCAGTTAGACTTATATACCGCTTCATAGGGCTTTCAACCCTCTCTAAGCGGTTTACAGAGTTGTTGCCCCCCAACAACAATCCGGGTCCTCATTTTACCCACCTCGGAAGGATGGAAGGCTGAGTCAACCTTTGAGCCGGTGTAATTTGAACAGCCGAACTGCAGAACTGCAGTCAGCTGAAGTGGCCTGCAGTGCTGCACTCTAACCACTGCGCCACCTCGGCTCTTTCTTTTCACAGTGGTGATCCACCTGTACTGTGAATTCAATTTCACCTAGGATAAACAGGTGCTCCAAAGCTATATTAATAGCATGTCAGGAGATGATTAGATCAGTGTTTCTCAACCTTGGCAACTTGAAGATGTCCGGACTTCAACTCCCAGAATTCCCCAGCCAGCGAATGCTGGCTGGGGAATTCTGGGAGTTGAAGTCCGGACATCTTCAAGTTGCCAAGGTTGAGAAACACTGGATTAGACTACAGTGTTTTCTTTTGATATCCCAGCTTGTTTTTTTGTCTCTGAAAATTTAGTTGTATCAGCCAGAGATAATTTCTTTCGGTCACCACAGTCTAGCAGTGGAAGGGCAGAAGGTAAAAACTCTTGCAGTTATAATGATCAGTTTAATTTAGAATGATAATTATACTGTAGGCAGTATTTTAGACAGAATTGTAGGTATTATTTTTTTTAATGTAATGATAAAGTGCAAAAGGAGAAAAGGAATTCTTCATAATCTTATTTTTTCACGGCAAGGTTTTTTGAAAAAACTTCAGCCTTAGACAAATAAGACAAATTTAGTGCGCTAGTTATAAAAATAACTATAGAAAGGAGGAAAAGGGGAAAATAAGATAAGTAGGAAAAAATGTTATGTTCTTATTTAAATCCTAAATAATTTTTTCCACAAACTGGCTTTCTTCACTTCTATGAGACTGAACTCAGAACCGACAGTCACAATGGCTTTTAGCTACAAAGGGCATTGCTTGACCTTTCGAGAAAATGACATGAATTTCCTTGCTACAGATGAGTTATTAAGTCAGGGCTACAAAATTAATGCCTGCTTCTAAGAGCAGAAACAAGTTCAGGGGAGTAGCCACGTGAACTGTGCGCTCATCTTAAAGGCCAACATATTTATCGTGCAAATCTTTCAGAAGGCAGAGGTTTCATTAATTTCGAAGAGTGGATTCACAGAAAACGATACATTCAGTTTTCAGATCCTAAGGTAAAGCAGATAATATCCATCGGATGAACTTCTAGGAGTCCCATATCTTCAGAAAAGTCATGAACATCATTTGGGAATTCTGGAATTAGGCAAATATATTGAATTGCCCCAAGGAAGATATAATGGGAAACAATATCTCCAAGGCACTCCTGAAATGTATGGTTAGTATGAGTGAAGGTTTTTAATAACACGGTGGTCATTTCACTTCTGACATAAATTATATGGGAAGATTTTTTTTTTCTTAAAACATTTTAGCACAAAAAGATAAAAGAGAACAAAATAAAAAAAAATGGGTGGGGGATTAAATGTTGGTAAAATCCTCTTTATGCATATATCTCAGATCTCAAGTTCCACAATGGCTCACAGGTATGTCCGTATGGTCGATATAGAAAAAAAGTCATTTGCTGCAGGAAAACTGCAATCCACAGAATATTTCATTGTCATGAAAAGATGCACAGCTGCTCTTATTTAAAAGAGCTCTTGCAAAACTGTGATGATAGAATAAAAACAATTACAAAGGTGTTGTGGCCCAGCAGGAGCCGTTGGAGCTGCCACCAGACTCCGACAGCGAGGGGTCCTATGAGTCGGCCCTGGAGGATGTGGAGGACCCTGGATAGGGTTCCGACTCTGAGCAGGGAGACTGGTTGGCCACCAGGTGGCACCTGAGCCTTGGATCAGTGGGGAGGAGACAAGGGCGAGTGATCCAGAAACCAACAGTGAGTTGTTCCGGGATGCACGCCATCGAAGAGCTACTCGGCGTCAAGAACAACTACGTAACTACAGGAGGTAATTACGCTCAGCTGATGGTCATTAGGCTCCTCTCCAGACTATAAAAAAGACTGCTTGTGCCACGCCCTTGTTGCAGAAGTCAAAGCTTGGACTAAAGAGAAACTAACTTGGCAGGCTGGATTGCTGCCAAGGTTTGTCAGACTTGCTGCCAAGGTCCTTATCTGTTTGTTTACTTGGCTTTCAGCCACTGAGAGTCTGGACTTGCTATTAAAGGACATTCTCATTAAGCGTGTCTCGGCTTTTGTTACTGGACAGAGGAGGGGGTCAGAACACAAAGGATATATACTTCTTTTTCATTAAAAAGTGGAAACTGGCTGAATTATTAATTTAAGTAAGATTATGAGGTTGTTTATGTGCAGATGGCCTTTGAATAAGAACATCTAGAAGCCGCAGGATGGAGAAGGGCATTTCCACTCTATTTGTACTTGATTTGGATATCACATCTAATCAGATTTTGTACAGAGCATTTAAAAAAAAACCAGATGTGCCTACGTACCATGCAGCTCTATCATATTCTGCCCAAATCCGGACAAATTCATCAAGATGATGGGGTCCCAAGATAGAAGAATCTCGAGTCAGATATTCAAAATTGTCCATAATGACAGCCACAAAGAGATTGAGCATCTGTGTATGAAGGAAACAAGAAGAATACATAACAAGGGGGAAAGGATGGCAACAGATCTATAAGTGGAGGACCAGCAAACGAGGAAGCACAAAAGAGAGCTGCAATGTAATTCTGCACATGATAGTGAGATTCTTTAATTGGGTTTACAGCTGCTTCCCTTGTAACATAACAGCTCTTTGAGAAATACTAAAGAATATCATGCCATCTTTTAAATTAACCTGGTGGAAACAATACAAAAACAATAAATCTGTAGAATAATGGAAAGAGGGAATCACCAAGAAGGAGCAGAAGAAGATGAAGGAGACGAAGTAGACGTATGCTAGTTCTGTGCCGCATTTCTCATTCTCATTCTGTCCAGATGTTGCGGTAGTGTCTGGCTCACAACCTTTCCCTTCGAGGCATGAAAGCATAATCTCCTGCCATGCCTCCCCGGTAGCACTTCTGTAAGAAAACAAATCCACCTTGTAGTTTATTACTATGTTCAATTTATTTATTTATTTATTTTATTTATTAGACTTATATACCGCTTCATAGGGCTTTCAGCCCTCTCTAAGCGGTTTACAATTTTTTTAGCAAGTTGAGTCAGCAACTTGCCCCCACAGTCCGGGTCCTCATTTCACCCACCTCGGAAGGATGGAAGGCTGAGTCAACCTTGAGCCGGTGAGATTTGAACCGCTGAAATGCAGATCGCAGTCAGCTGAAGTGGCCTGCAGTACTGCACCCTAACCACTGCGCCACCTCGGCTCTTATATCGTACTTATTTTCAATATCGTACTTATTTTCAGAAAGCCTCTGCTTAAGTCGCAACTCTTTTAAAAATAGATTTCAGTGCGTTTTAGGGAGTTTTTTTTTTTCAAAAAAATTATGGTTCTGACCCAGTCTTAGCAGAAGCAAGAAACAGACTCTTTGTCATGAAAACCCCCTCTTTCTTTATCTCTATTAATTGCATTCATCCACTGAAATATCCTGGCAAGAGTCCTGCAAGGTTTAGGTTTAGGTTTATTAGATTTATATGTCGCCCTTCTCCCAAGGACTCAGGGCGGCGTACAACATTAAAAGAAATGTATAATACAAAAATTAAAAAAAATTAAATAGAATATCCCAAACAAACCCACTTAGAATTGACAGTAACATTTTTTTAAAAAATTCGAATTAAAATTAACAATGATCAATAATTTATATTGTTTTGTTCAGGCCAGGCTGGTTTGCTGGAAAAGCCAACTTTTTAGGGCGCGTCGGAAGGACCGGAGGTCGGGGATTATACGAAGCTCCGGGGGCGGCTCTTCTTGTTAATCATACTGAATATACAACCTGGTATGAAGTGCTATATTTTGTTTGAAATTCAGTTATAACACTGAGGAGGACTTTTACACAATTTATGATTCAGTCCAGTCAGATCTAATTAATGACTTCTGCATCAAGTGAGGAGACAGAGTGGGGATTCCAATAGGAAAGCTTAAATTTCATTTTGGCAATGAACGGGTTGATCAAGTTGAAAGACTGGGATGACATTGTAGATGCATTGAAGGAAGAGGTGCTGTTGTATAATCTGCCTGATAATTAAACTAGAACAAAGACAGTAGTTTTGTTCATGAATCTCTCTGGAATTAAGCTGCCTATTAAGAGAGTTTTATCTGACTTCAGAACATGGAGGTTCTTTACAAAGATTTAAAAAAAAGATAGGAGAGACAGAAAATAAAAGTTGTGGCCCACTGAGCTGAAAACAATTAAAGTCTTAAGTTAAAGCCTACTAAATAGTTTGTAAAAGGGGAGAGTTTGAGTCCTTGGTTTGTAGCAAGCTGTGTAAAACTAGCTATGTGAGTATTGGCTCATTACCAGAAGCTTTTGAAATCTTAAGGGAGACAATTCTTTGCTTTATATCAAAGCGTGAATGGAACCCGTGAGAATATAAATGTAAATTTACCTAAACAGCAACATCAGAGAACCGAGGAAGCTGCGGAAATTGTTGTGGCGGTTAATGTGGCTTTCCTCATCTAGCTTGATGTTCCCAAACACCTGAAAACATAGAAATAAAATTATTAACTCTGACTTCATAAGACAAAAGCACAGCAATCACAGCATTGTGTGGAAAATGTACAGTGCTCTGGCCATTCTTTCATATTTCCAAAGTCTGTTGTTGATACCAGAACAAGGGGGAAAATACTGCTGGAATAAAACATTTTTCAAAATCGTGAAGAGAGTTAAAAGGATATTGGTTATAGTATGCCAACTCATCTCACTTTCTCCTTCGATAACCACAACGTATAGCATTTGTATTGAACCACAACAAATTTTATTTATTTATTTTTCCTTGAAAAAGGTTTTTATTTTCCATTTTTTCATTTTCATACACTCACATATATACTGTGCATAGCCGGATCCATACAACATTAAACAATAATCGCAGCAATTCCTCTTGTCAACAATACCCAAAAAAATAGAAACCCAATATACCTCTTCCCCTCTCCGTACACCTCTTTCTTCCACCTCCCTCCAACTTTCTATCTTCGAACCACAACAAATTTAAGGGATTCAGTATTTAGTCACCATACAGGCATTGTGAGTAATTAGCAGTAGCTTACCTGTTACATTGCATTTATTAATTTGACTTACACTTCACTTTTGATCAACAGTTCAAACCAACATATAGAACACTCATGTCAGGCCTGCAATTATATTCCTTTTAGAATTTTGGCCTGCCACACTTTCTCTTATTTCATTATGCTGTTTCATCAGTATAGTTGATGGGAAGGGGGAATAGACAGGAGTAGGATTGTGGAATGTGTTGTTGTCATTCTTTTCTAGAAGACCAAGGTCATCTTTTGTCTCCGCACTTTTACACCTGATCGGAAGCAGCTGGGTGGCGATGACAGCATGGAAGAAGAAGATTGGACCATGTGATGGATTTGTGGGTGTGGGGACAAGATCATGAGCTTTCAACTGGGTGGGAATCTGATGTAACATCCAGAATTGGGGTTACACAGTTGTGCTAAGATGTATGATTTATTAAATTGGAACTTTAAGGATCGTTTTGCCTTGGACTCTGATTTAATTCTACTTGATACTTGGAACACTGACAACTCACTTCTATATTTCCAGAAAGGAACCCCACTGTCAGATGAACTAATTCTACTCTATTGTAAGGTAAGAGTAGCACTGATGATGTTACCTAGTTTGGCTAAAGGAATGTCTGCAAGAAAACAAGCAAGCTCAGAGAGTACCAAGGACCTTTCATTTCAAACCCGAGCTACAAATATTATCCTTTATTGATATTGTAAGGTTGTATGAACAGAATCTTGCAAGACTGAAAGTACATTTCTCTCCATTGCCTTTACAGCCCAAGAAACTAGGGATTGTCCCTTCTGAGGTGTTTGCCATGCCCACATTTGTTCTGTGGGCTCAGCTGCCGCTTATCTGACCATTCCCATGGCAGTGGCTCTTTCATATCTCTCAAAGTCATTCCCACACACCACTGCAATATTTCATCACAGTAACAATTGTTTCAGATAAGTTGGTCTGAACGACAGCACGATTGCGTCAAACATGTCTCAGGATGAAATAGAACTTGTTACCGAGCCGAGGTGGCGCAGTGGTTGGGGTTCAGTACTGCAGGCCACTTTAGCTGACTGTGATCTGCAGTTCAGCGGTTCAAATCTCACCGGCTCAAGGTCGACTCAGCCTTCCATCCTTCTGAGGTGGGTGAAATGAGGACCCGGACTGTGGGGGCAAGTTGCTGACTCAATTTGCTAAAAAATTTGTAAACCGCTTAGAGAGGGCTGAAAGCCCTATGAAGCGGTATATAAATCTAATTAATCTAATTAACAAATCTCTATTCTTAACCTAATATTTTAACCCCTGTGTCATATACCAATGTTCCTGTAGTTTCACCTAAGATATAAGAGCAAATAGAAGAAGGTGTATTTGTTCCACCTACCAAAAACAAAGAATAAAAATAAAAATCTTATAGTGTTTTTATATACAAATCATCCATTGAATATGAGAGAGCATTGCTTCTTAGGGAAACTGAATTAGTTCATAATTTTTTTTTCATTTGAGAAGTCAGAACTGTGAGTAAAAAAAAAAAGATTCATAATTCATGCAATTTTTTTCTTCACAGTGTGGATTCTTTAGAAAGAACATTGATCGGTTAGAGCCGAGGTGGGTAGAGTGCAGTACTGCAGGCCACTTCAGCTGACTGCTATCTGCAGTTCAGCGGTTCAAATCTCACCGGCTCAGGGTTGACTCAGCCTTCCATCCTTCCGAGGTGGGTAAAATGAGGACCCAGATTGTTGGGGGCAATATGCTGACTCTGTAAACCGCTTAGAGAGGGCTGAAAGCCCTATGAAGCGGTATATAAGTCTAACTCCTATTGCTATTGCTATTGCTATCCTGTTACACATCAATATGGAATGCAACAATTCATATTCCTGAATATAAAATATTGCATTATTTTTTTCTTCAGATGCCAGTAGTTGTTAGATTATAAATAACCTACGTCAGCCTTCTCCAACCTGCGTACTTGACTATTTATTAACTGGGCAAATGGATCTCCTGCCTGAAAATGGGAGCTTAAGGTTAATGTAAGAGGAGGACTCAAGGTTTTGTTATTTTCGTGTTGGGTGGACGCAACATCCCCTAGATCTTTTAAATCCTTTGCTTACCTGCATCCCAATGATTGCATAAATGAAGAAGAGCATTGCAATGAGAAGGCAGACATAGGGGAGAGCCTGGAAAAGGCAAACCATAGAAAGTACTTTGTTATTACAGGCATAGTTATTTATATGCTTAAAACAGTAACATTCGTATGTACTTAAAGTAGTAACAAACAAGCGGTGGCAGAGAAGATAAGAATTTTCTGTCTAAACCAGTGTTTCTCAACCTTCGCAACTTGAAGATGTCTGGACTTCAACTCCCAGAATTCTTCAACTCCCAGAACTCCCCTGGCTGGGGAATTCTGGGAGTTGAAGTCCAGACATCTTCAAGTTGCCAAGGTTGAGAAACACTGGTCTAAACTAACTAAATGTTTTGTGAACCAAAGTGAAGCTAAGATGCTAAGTTTAAGAAATATGATAATAAAAAGATTGGCATCAATCCAGAGCAGAGTAACAGATGACTTAATTACAGTTTCTTTAACAAACATGCAAATGATCAGTGGGAGGTAATAAAAACTAGAAAAATACAGAGGCAATTAAAGCACTAAGTATATTTTTTTGCTCTATGTAAGTGCACAAAATAAGACAGAAGATTTAAGAGCTATTAAACAATAATATGCTCTCTTATGCCACTTGCAGATTGACAATTTTCATGATTACTATAATCTGGCAGCGTGGAGTCCTTTCACTTGAAAACCTATTTTTAAACCTAAACCTAGAAAAAATAAATTTGGCAATCGTATTTCTAACCTTAAATAGGCCTTGATTGATTTATGTACCATCAAGTCACTGTCAACTCTTCAGCAACCATATAGATAGATTTTCCTCCATCTATCCCTAATCTGGTCTTTCAGATCTTCTATTGCGTTTAAAGATCGCAATATAACTCTCAAAAAAACCCTGCTCCACGAATATGGCCAAGTAAATTTTGCAAGCCTCAGACTCCAGTGAGGCCCTCAGCGACTTCTGCATAAAGAACCGAGGAGGCGCAGTGGTTAGGGTGCAGTACTGCAGGCCACTTCAGCTGACTGCTATCTGCAGTTCAGCGGTTCAAATCTCACCGGCTCAAGGTTGACTCAGCCTTCCATCCTTCTGAGGTGGGTGAAATGAGGACCCAGACTGTGGGGGTGATATGCTGACTCGGTAAAACCGCTTAGAGAGGGCTGAAAGCCCTATGAAGCGGTATATAAGTCCAACTGCTATTGCTATTGCTATAAATGTTTAGACATTTTTACATATTGTGCGTAATAGATTTGATCTGACTCTGCAAAACATCCAAATGTAGGAAGGAATAAAATAAATTGGAAATCTGTAGAAGGATGCAACCAGACATATGGGAGACAGAGGAGTATAACAGGGATGAGAAAGGAAAAGCCAAGTTAGATAACCAAGAAAGAA
Organism: Thamnophis sirtalis; assembly: GCF_051295495.1. Classification (NCBI taxonomy): domain Eukaryota; kingdom Metazoa; phylum Chordata; class Lepidosauria; order Squamata; family Natricidae; genus Thamnophis; species Thamnophis sirtalis. The sequence continues at coordinate 61,807,802 of NW_028261392.1, read as the reverse complement.
GCAAAATGATCTGCACAAATATAAAGAAAGACCAAGTAACTCAGTTCTATCGCTAATGATGGTTCAGATTATTGTTTATTTGATCATTCCATGCTTGTTTCCCCACTAATTGTGGTTCAGCGCATTGTTTACTTCTCCATGAAGACTGGAAGATTGCCATCAACCTTTCCACATGGCATAGTTTTGGCCATAGTGAGCCATGATCTTTTGGTTTTAATATCCTTTCTTGTGGTTACAATATTGTATCTTACTAAGCTAGCTTTGAACTAGCTTAATAAGGAATATATGGTTTGTAGGTAATATGTTATAATTATTTATGGTTGTTGTTTTTAATTTGGGGCCTAAATTACTGGTTCTAAGTGTCTTCCTGCTCCCAATTGTTTTTTTAAACTATGCTGGTTTCTGCAATTGTTTGGTTGTCTTTAATCTAGATATTATCCCCTTACAATTATCAGTCGGTATGGAAAAAGATATCCTTAACAGGTGCAAGCCCTTAGCCAGTCTGGTAATTTCTCCAAAACTAAAAAGGATTATTTAGATGGGATATCCCAGAGTTGTAAATTAGACTGGAAAGATGAAAAAAAAAAAGGATGTTGGAAAAATTATTGCTAATTATTTTCAAATTACTGCCAATACCTGCTTGTTTGTTTGTTTGTTTGTTTGTTTGTTTGTTTGTTTGTTTATTTATTTATTTATTTATTTATTTGTTTGTTTGTTTGCCTTGTATGCCGCCCACTCCTGGAGGACTCCGGGCGGCTCACAAAAGACAAGGGAAAGGGGGGAAACGAGACAAAGACAACATATTAAAAACAAAACCAACATTCACAATTTCCGTGGAGGTAAATGCTTCTCAGCCTGCCCCCCCCCCCCCCCCGCCTGCTGGAACAGCCAGGACTTGGTGGCTTTGCGGAAGGCCGGGAGGGTAGTAAGGGTCCGGATCTCAACAGGGAGCTCGTTCCAGTGGAGACTGGCTTTATTTTATGGATGAATAATGCATATTTGGAGAGTGGCCAGGTTGTGACAGGTTATTTATTTATTATTCATTTATTACTTATTAATAAAATTTATAGGCCGCCCAATCCCAAAGGACTCTGGGCAGATTACAAAGAAAAAGAAGTTATGAAAGTGTTATATCTTAGCTTCTGAAAAGGTAAAAACTAATAATAAATGAATACTTTTTACTTTATATTTTTTTCCCCAAAAAAATCTAACCTCAATTTTTGTAGCACCTTTTGTTGCATAGGAAGAAGAAAAGAGAAATACGGAAAGGATGTATTGTTTGCTGTGATGGAAGAGGCTGAGGGAACCATGGAACAATGAATACTATTTTTAATAATGAAGTGGTAAAGACTCCAGATTGTTACAGCCACATGGAAGCGAAAGAATTGGCATAGGGGTTTTTTATCCTAAGTGAAAGCTGCATCCCACTGGGTTTGCAATATAAAACAAGCAATGGGGCTTTAGATTTGCTTTGGAAGAGGTGTTTAGAATGTGTGGGTGTGTGAAGTGAGCCTGTGACTCATCAAAGTAGCCATGTCTGTTTCCAGAATCACATAGCTGTTGCACATTCTGAAGCACCTCTTTTGAATCAAGCATACCACAGCCAGAGCAATTGCAGATATCCGAGAGGTGGGGACAATTAGCTGTAAGTCTTTTAAGCAGAGTTCCTCTCCCCCTGAATAACGGACTACATACATCAGTGGTGGGTTTCAAAAATTGTTTGAACCTACTCTGTGGGTGTGGCCTCCTTTGTGGGAGTGGCTTGCTGCCCATGTGACCGGATGGGAGTGGCTTGCTGCCCATGTGACCGGATATGAAGATGCCGACGACACTTGTCAGAACCACCTTAAATGACCTCACGCACAGCACTGGCATGCATAAGAATAGGATGTCAACTTGTTTTTTAAAAGGCATCTTTGGTTTGCGTTAAAACAACTTCAACACACGCAATGTTCTGATTGCACCACAAACGCAGTAGTCATCCTTCCCTTTCACAGAGGCACTGAGTTTTATAAATACGAGCATGATAGTGCAGAACAATCATATCCAAGGACCAGTGGTGGGTTTCAAAAAATTTTGGAACCTCTTCTGTAGGTGTGGCCTGCTTTCTGGGTCCACTGGTAGAACCTCTTCTAACCGGTTCGGTAGATTTGACGAACCGGTTCTACCGAATAGGTGCGAACTGGTAGGAACCCACCTCTGACATACATCCTTCTTAAAGTGATTGGGCCTTCTTAGGTATGTCTTGGTTGTGGCATAAAGGATGCTGGAGTAGTAAGGTTTTTAAGCTACTGTACCGCTATGTACTGTACCGCTATATGCCAGATAGTTAGAGTATCCAATCTTTCTTAAAGTAGATCTCCCAAAAATTCCTCATCTGTGAAATTTGAAGAGATGGCCATTTATATGGATAAAGAGGATGAAAGCTTGCTAACTCTTTCTGTTTGCTGTTTACTGTTTATTAGGATTTGTATGCCGCCCACTCTCGAGAGACTCAGGGCGGCTTACAGATAAACAGGGAGGGGGAACATATAAAAATTAAAAAGAACAGACATTAAAAATTACACAACATTCATGTAGTTTAGGATGGGGCTGGATGAAATCAAATCAGCCCCAGGCCTGCTGGAACAGCCAGGTCTTAATCGCTTTGCGGAAGGCTGGGAGGGTAGTAAGGGTCCGGATCTCCACGGGGAGATCGTTCCATAGGGCCGGAGTTGCTACAGAGAAGGCCCTTCCCCCGGGGAGTTGCCAGCCAACATTGACCGGCAGATGGAATCCAGAATCTGTGTTTTTGTGGATGATTGATGGTTTGACCTTAAGGCATCCATAATTGGCTAATATATCTGCTTGGATGTGCCCTGTAATTGTGTATGCAATGGTTGATGTTATTCATTGTCCTAAGCAATCCACTGACCTTGGAAGGAAGACAGGAGTTCAGCTTTTACCTTGAATGACTGCACAAAGGTCCAGAGCAGAATTCGAATGGTATACCCTTGGCGAAGGAGTTTGATGAGACGGGCAGCCCGGAACAACTTCAGAAAGCTCATGTTGAAGCTGCTGGTAACTGTCGGCTTAACACAATGCCAGAGAGAAGGAGGAAACAGTAAAATGAAAAAGAAAAAAAAGAAAAAAAAAGAAACATCATATGCAGTTCTCAGCCTTGATCTTCCACTAAAGAAGAGCGGTGGAGAAAGAGATTCACCTTACTATCCGTCAGGATAATCTCTGTAATACTGCCAATCACGGTGATGAAATCAAATATGTTCCAGGTGTCACGGAAATAATTCTGCAGAAAGAGGAACGTGCAGATTAAATTGCAGAATAACATAAGCATTGCTGTCATAGTATCTCTTGAAAATTTGCCATTGTTCAGACTAGATTCAGATACACAAAGAATAAGGGCAGCCTATCCTTGGTTATCTAATCTGAGGCCTCAGGACTTCCTAGCTCCTCCTTTTGATGTCCTAGAGCAGGTGTGTCAAACATAACGTATCATGACTTATTTCCCCTTTGCTAAACTGGGTGTGGCCAGAGTGTGACCCATCTGGCCCGCAGCTCGCGAGTTTGACACACCTGTCCTAGAGCAAAGGCTAAATAATGATAAAAAACCTGGAGCAGTGGTGGGTTTCGAACCTACTCTGTGGGTGTGGCCTCCTTTATGGGAGTGGCTTGCTGGCCATGTGACCTGGTGGGAGTGGCTTGTCGGCCATGTGTTCTCTCTCTCTCTCTCTCTCTCTCTCTCTCTCTCTCTCTCTCTCTCTCCTTCCTTTTGTCTCTCTGTCCCTTTTTCCTTTTTTTCTTTCGTCTCTCTCTAAATTTTTCTTTCTTTTCTTCTTTTTTTATTTCTTTCTTTCTCCCTTTCTTTCTCTTTGTCTCTCTGTGTGAGTCTGTGTGTGTGTGTGTATGTTGTGTGTGTGTCAGTGGTGGGTTTCCAAAAATTTTGGAACCTCTTCTGTAGGTGTGGCCTGCTTTCCCAGTCCACTGGTGGATCCTCTTCTAACCGGTTCGGTAGATTTGACGAACCGGTTCTACCGAACTGGTGTGAACTGGTAGGAACCCACCTCTGACCTGGAGGCATAGTCTCCTGCCATTTTCAAGCAGGTAAGTCAAATAAATGTTAGCATATGCCCCCAAATAGCCTTAAATATGTTTTTAAAAAGCCAACTTCTCTCTGCCTGCAAGTAAAACTTTGTCTCACATTTTTGTATAACCAATTAGCCGACAGAAATTGGTACAGCTTCCTGTACTTTCTTATGAGGTCCACATCAATCTAATTCATTTGTTTTAATTTCCCTGCATTCGATTGGGCTGCACCTTGCAACATACACCAAGCATGGCTTTTGTGAGCCAGTTTCAAAATTCCCTGTTATGTCTTGAAATTGGATTCCTGACTGATTTTATTTATTATCTTCTGCTCCAGTACAGTGGTAAAAAAAATAATGGAACCACACTCACCTGAACCCTAAGGATTGGGTTAGGTGTTGGATTTTGAGTCAATCTAATTTTTGACAAATCTAGGGTATTTATCTGATTTCCAATTCAAATAACAAATATTCCAATGAATAAAAATTGCATATAGAGGACAATTGATTTTGATTGATTTGATTTTGATTTTACTTTATTTGTATGCCGCCCTTTTCCCTGAGGGGACTCAGGGCGGCTCACAGTTCAAGGGAGGGGAAGAACAGACAAGTTACAAACATGAAAAACCATACACCGTTAAAAAGCACAACAGTCATACCATTTGAGTGGGGTTGCAAGTCTTTAGCCCCAGGCCTGTCGGAACAGCCAGCTTTTAAGGGCTATGTGGAAGGCCTGGAGGGTGGTGAGGGTACGAATCTCCACGGGGAGTTCGTTCCAGAGGGTCGGAGCAGCCACCGAGAAGGCCCTCCTCCGGGTAGTTGCCAGTCGACATTGGCCGGCTGATGGAATTCGGAGGAGGCCTAGTCTATGGGATCTTATTGGTCTAGTGGAGGTAATTGGCAGTAGGCCAATTGTCAGAGAGGACAATTCAACTTTAAATTGAATCACTCTTTCTATATGTTGTTACATCCATCTACACATCAGCTTCATTTTCTTCTAAGGCTTCTAAGGCTTCTTTTTGGAAGAATTTCAGGAGCCAAAGGATTACTGGTATTCTAATAACTTCATGAAATGGGTCATTCCAGAATTTATAATCAGACACTGAGGAATTCAGGAAGACACATAGTATCCATTCATGTTTGCATTCGACTTCCAAACTATTGGAAAAGTGCACATTTTGGAGAAAGGGTATCAGGTTTGATTAACCATTAGTTTGATTTATGATGGTATTTCAGGTCTACTCATAAAACTAGGTAGAGAAATTAGGAGGGGAGGCGGGGATGGTGTCGCGACAATACGACATACAATCTTGGAGCTCCAAGATTGTTGTCGATATCTCTGCTGCCGGACGGTCCTTTTGGACCTAAACCATCCCATAGAGACGGTGATAGAGAAGGGTACATCCTGCTGATCCCAAGGACATCGAAAAGTCCCTGATTGATCCAGGAGAAGCCCTTTTTTCCAGCAACAGAGAATCAGCCATTAAGTTGCAAAAGGTTGGGACAGCCCCTGAACAGAAGAAAAGCAGAAGAGAGTGTGTGTCAAAATGGTGAGATAAATGTTTACTATTAGAGAAGAGAACACCCCAAAAGACTTAGAGTAAAATTAAATTGAAGACAGAAGAGAGTAAGTGGCGAATTAAGCCTGAATTAAGTTTAGTGTGTTATCCTTTTTTAATTTTGGGTTTTTTTATAGATGGAATTTTTACAAATGCCTCTTACTTTTTAAATTGGACTGGTTTCTTTTTCTTTCTTCTATTTTTCCTCTTTTTTCATTCGTCGGTGCGATTTAGAACTCGCGGTTTTGTCGTGGCGGTTTGGTCGGGCGCACTTTAGTTGAGCGCGCATTTGCCAGGGAACCGTTTTTCTGGACAACAATAACTTTAACTTGAGGCGTGCAGATAGCAATTCCTATAGTCAAGGACTGATGCCTAAGCATTCAAACTGCAGTGCCCATAAACAGAGTTTTAATATCTAGTGCTGAATGCATTTTACTCACCAGGAAACCAAAAGCTATGATTTTCAGGACACATTCCAATGAGAAAACCATGGTAAAAGCAATATTCAGATACTTCAGAGCCAATTCATAGGTATATGGAGCAGAATAGTACTACCAAAAGAAAAAGAAAGAAAGAAAGATGAATCATAATATTCTGAATTTCAGTTTAAGCTAATATAAGAATCCTGGAGGTTTGGCTATATCTTTAAGATTTGCACATCCTAAATAGTGAGTTGAATGCTAAATGCAGTTACCACTAAAAAGAAATAGCTCTGATATCTTGGAGAGACAGGGAGAGAGATGGGGAAAGAGAGACAGAGGGAGAGAGGGAAAGAAAGAGAGAGGGAGAGAGGGAGAGCTCCATTGGTACTGAAAACCATCATTTAAATGGTTAATTTCTCATAATGGAGAATGGCCAAAGAAAAGTTCAGTGGGGAGGACAGGAATGGTTTATATTTGCCTCTTTCAGTAAGAAAGTATTATAATAAAATAGTAGGTAAAATTATGAAATTATGTCAGTGGTGGGTTTCAAAAATTGTCCGAACCTACTCTGTGGGTGTGGCCTCCTTTGTGGAAGTGGCTTGCCGCCCCATGTGACTGGATATGAAGATGCCGACGACACTTGTCAGAACCACCTTAAATTACCTCGCACACAGCACTGGCGTGCATAAGAATATGATGTAAACTTGTTTTTTAAAAGGCATCTTTGGTTTGCTTTAAAACAACTTCAACACACTCAATGTTCTGATTGCACCACAAACGCAGTAATCATCCTTACCTTTCACAGAGGCACTGAGTTTTATAAATAGGAGCATGATAGTGTAGAATAATCATATCCAAGGACCAGTGGTGGGTTTCAAAATTTTTTGGAACCTCTTCTGTAGGTGTGGCCTGCTTTCCGGGTCCACTGGTGGAACCTCTTCTAACCGGTTCGGTAGATTTGACGAACCGGTTCTACCGAACAGGTGCGAACTGGTAGGAACCCACCTCTGAATTATGTGCACTCAAAGCTCTACGCATTACTGATAAAATGGGAATCTGCTCATATCTGCTCTACTGTCAAGTCTCTTTTTTTAAAAAAAAAAGAGGTTATAGTGGCTTTCTGGAGTTCAATCTGTAGGCAATCTGATTTCAGGAAGTGAAGTCAAAGAGGGGGGATGAGAAGGCCCAACTCCATGGCCCCTGAAGAGAATAATAAGCCTTAAATGAAAGGATCCAGAGCAGGCCCACCCTTCCTGAGCTCCCACTAATTCAGTGGGAGAAGATGGTCCCACCATATATATTTAAGTGTGAAATGTGCCATTTTAATTCCTTTAGATGCATTTCTGGCATGTAATAACCTGACCCCGGCTTCTAATTACAGTTCCCAAGAAATGAAGAGACATCACTTAATGACAGAGCATTGACTTTGCGCTTGTATATATTTAAAGCATTTTCATCCTACACTTCCCTTGAAAAATCTCACAGAGCAATTCAGTTAAAAAAATCAATAAAAACCTCCACTCTTAGGTTTACTAAAAAAAAACCAAACAGAAAAGGAAGCAAACTGAGACATCATTTCTTAAGGTTGCATTCAAAAAGCTTCTTTCCCCTGTAATTTTTAGTTGAAAGCCCTTGACTTGAGAGGAAGAAGAACCCCCTTCCCTGAGATCGTAAAGAAATGCTTCAGTCGTTTTAGAAAAATACAGGCAGTGTTCATTCAAAGGCAACTTCATCCATTCATGAGTCTCAAATGCTCTGTTTACAACCAGCTAGCGATCTTGTGATAATTGTATTTAGTATTTTTTAGTATTTTATTAAGATTTATAGGCCGCCCTTTTCTCTGAGGGGACTCAGGGCGGCTTACAAACATTAGGGAGGGGGTGCAATACAAAATAAACAATATGTAAACAAAATAAAGTATTCAACATTCAGCACTCGGGTGGGGCAAATTAAAGACTTATCCCCAGGCCTGTTGGGAGAGCCAGGTCTTGAGGGCTGTGCGGAAGGCCTGGACGGTGGTGAGGGTGCGTATCTCGACAGGGAGGTCATTCCACAGGGTCGGAGCTGCAACAGAAAAGGCTCTCCTCTGTGTAGTCGCCAGTCGGCATTGACTGGCGGATGGAATTCGGAGGAGGCCCAGTCTGTGCGATCTTATCGGTCGGAGGGAGGTAATCGGCAGAAGGCGGTCTCTCAAGTACTCAGATCCACTACCATGAAGGGCTTTAAAGGTGGTCAACAGCACCCTGAAGCGCACCCGGAGATCAACACACTACAATAATTGTATTTTTTTTAAAAAAAAAATGACGTTGACTTGCAATTGCAGTGTTCGTCTGTCTCAAATATTGATTCTGTTTCATCTCACCTTCATCATTAGAACCACAGTGTTAAGCGCTATCATAGCCATAATGGTGTATTCAAAGGATGGAGAGACCACAAAGTGCCAAACTCGGTACTGGAAGGTGTGCCGGTTTTGAGGCATGTAGCGGGTGAGGGGTTTTGCGCTGATGGCAAAATCAATGCAGGCTCTCTGGAAGGAGAAAAAAAAAGGAAATCAAGAATATGTCAAGCATATTATTATAATTATTAATAGTAATGTGCAACTATGTGGTACAAAAAAAGTAGAACAACATCATTTCGTGGGATAGAATCAGTGGTGGGATTCAAATAATTTAACAACCGGTTCTCTATCCTAATGATCAGGTGGGTAGGTGGGGCTTAGTGGTCATGTGACCGTGTGGGCGTGGCCAACTCAACATTACTCAGGTCAATAGGCACTTTGCCTTAACTGTTACAATGTCATAAGGGTTAACCGGAGAGGCAGTTTCTGTAAGCAGGGCAATAAAGATTAGGTTAGAAACAACACCAGAATGTTTCCTTTCTGCCTTCCTTACAGGATTAGCCCTGTAAAGCGGAAGAAAACCAAAAAAAGATTTCTTCCAACAACCGGTTCTCTGAACCTCTTATAAAGTTAAGAACCGGTTCTCCCGAATAGGTGCGAGCTGGCTGAAGCCCACCACTGGATAGAATAGAATAGAATAGAATAGAATAGAATAGAATAGAATAGAATAGAATAGAATAGTTTATTGCCCAAGTGTGATTGGACACACAAGGAATTTTTCTTTGGTGCATATATTCTCAGTGTACATAAAGAAAAATAAAATAGAATACATTCATCAAGAATCATAAGATACAACACTTAGTTATAGTCGTAGGTTACTAATAAGCAATGAAATTATACTAGGAAACAAATAAAACAATATAAATTTTAAAGATATAAGCAACATGGTTATAGTCAAGTGGAAAGAGATAGGTACTAGGAGAGAGATAGGTACTAGGAAGAGAAGAATAATAGGAATACAGTCTTAGTAGATAATTTGACAGTGTTGTGGGAATTAATTGTTTAGCAGAATGAGAGCATTCGGGGAAAACTGTCCTTGTGTCTAATTGTTTTGGTATGCAGTGCCTTATAATGTCCTTTTGAGGGTAGAAGATGAAACCATTTATGTCCAGGATATGATATATAATCACATTTTATATATGTTTATATAAACATATATTATATGTTTATTATATAAGTAATAGTTTATAGTTATTTCTGGAAGAAAACTTCATTTATTTTATTCCTTATGGAAAATAAGATAACTTTCATTCTGCTTTCAACTCTTCCTTCAACATTTTTTCTTTAATTCTAGGGCAATAAAAGCCTATTGATTTTTTAGGATTCCAAGAATCAAGATTCTCATTAAAAAGAAAGCTTTTATCCATTTGCCCGTAACATGCTTAAATAGGTCAATGGAGAGGTTAATATCAGGGAGGAAAAAACAACTCACCCAGCTAACACCCAGAATTAAATCTATCTCTAAGCAGAACCAGTCATGCACAGGATTAAATTAAGCTCTAGTTACTTCTTACTACCTCATTCTTCTCAAGACTACACTCTTCCATCATTTTGTCTCCTTGCTCCTGGAAAGTGATGATGATGAGAGCCACAAAGATGTTAACGAAAAAAAAGGGGAAAACTACAAAATACACCACATAAAAAATAGACATCTCCATCCGGTTGCTACGGCTGGGGCCACGATCTTCCTCAGTCACATCTACTGAATGTTGTAGAACCCTGGGGACACAATGAGAAAGAGAAAACGCGAGTGAAAATCACCTGTTAATGATTCCTTGTTATTTTTTTTTATCAAGTTAGTTGTACACTGAAAGAGTGTGAAACTCTTTTGAGATAGTATATTTATCAAAATTAGAGTGGAATACACAAAAAATGACAAGTAAATTGACTGAAGGCTGTTTAGTTTCTGATAATTCAATGAAAGTCAGCTATACCTCCCAACTTCCTTCCATAGAATAGTTCAAGGATAGTAATCTATGATTATTCTGAATGTATACGTTAGCTTTACATTTGCTTTAGAAGAACACTTTCCTACAGCAAATGTCTCAAGAAGCCCATTCTTTTTCTACGTGAGGTACTCTTCAAACAAGAGGGGAATTTTGCCTTTGCAAAAAAGGCATCACGACTCAGAAATCTGCCTTTGTACCCTAATAAAAATGCATTCATTTGCCTCAGAAAAAGAAATTGCATGTATTATTATTATTAAAAAGGAAATGCACTAAATATTCTGATTATTCTCATAATTTAAAGGTGAACTAGAGAGCCGAGGTGGCACAGTGGTTAAATGCAGCACTGCAGGCTACTTCAGCTGACTGCAGTTCTGCAGTTCGGCTGTTCAAATCTCACCGGCTCAGGGTTGACTCAGCCTTCCATCCTTCCGAGGTGGGTAAAATGAGGACCCGGATCGTTGGGGGCAATATGCTGACTCTGTAAACCGATTGGAGTGGGCTGAAAGCCCTATGAAGCGGTATATAAGTCTAACTGCTATTGCTATTGCTATTGCTAACTACAACAATCCATTTCTAATATCATAGTACAGCAGTTTTTCAATATGTGTGTCAGCGTTCCGAGTGACAAGGTGTTTTGTGACATCTGATGGAGTTCCATAAGGGACCAAATCAAAGAGGTGGGGGATGAAACACAGCAGGGATGTCATAATATTTTTTTCTAAAGTTCAGTGGAAAGCGTGGAGCTTGTTCTTTTGTGAAAAAAAGGTAATATGGCTACAATTTTGTGATCAGGAGATCTTGACTGTTTCCCCCCCCCCCACTAACAGGTTCTGTATCTTGAAAAAGCTAGACAAATCCACTTATAGGTCAAGAAGGAAAATACTCACTGAGGCCATCCTTCTCCAGTGGAAACCGTGAAGAGCGTAAGCAGAGCCCAGATGATATTATCATAGTGGAATTCATGGCGCTTCCATTCTCGACATTTTACTTCCATTGTGTTTCTCTCATGGTCTATATAGTTTCCACTATAGTATAAAAGTGGCAGAGAATAAAAGGCTTTTGTTACACCGTCACAATAAGGAGGGTGGGGGAAAAGGCTTAAAATGTAGGTCCAGGGATACAAAATACAGTTCCTAGGACGGAAGAGAAGCATTGATCATGGGAATCCAGTTTTCCCATATCTTTCCTTCTGATATCACTGGCTCTGACGCTAGAAATTAGCTTGACTGGATGGGAGAAGCAAGACAGAATTTAGAATGAGAGATAACAGGTATTGACCCTACCTCGTGACCCGTCAAATGCGCGCCCGACAAAAGCACGCCGACAAAATGGGGCGAGAAAACCGCGAGGTCAAAAGCGCTCCCACAAAAGAGCGCCGACAAAACCGCACCCACAAAAGCACGATTAGGGTTAAGGTAAGAGTTAGGGTTAGGTTTAGGGTTAGGTTTAGGTTTAGGGTTAGGGTTATTACGCTGTTATTATGTTGTTATTACGTTGTTATTACGTTGTTATTACGTTGTTATTACGTTGTTTTCACGTTGTTCCTTAATGGCGCGCATTCGTCGGTGCACGTTTGTTGGCGCACTTCTGTGAGCGCGATTTAAACCTCGCTCACCACGGTTTTGTCGGCGCGCTTTTGTCGGGTGTGCATTTGTCGGTGAACCGACTTACCTACTGTTGTATCTTCATGCCCCCTAAACTTACTTTTTTCTCTTTCTAAATGATCATCATAAAATGTAAGGAAGGATTAAATACAGATAGAAACCAAAGGGTCAAGAACATTAAGAAGTTTCTTAGAGTAATTAAAAATAGGGACTTAAGCTCATGTTTCTCTCTAAAGTTTTACCATATAATTTTCTGTTGTGGCCCAGCAGGAGCCGTTGGAGCTGCAAACAGACTCCGACAGCGAGAGGCCTTATGAGTTGGATCTGGAAGAGGTGGAGGACCCTGGACAGGGTTCCGACTCCGAGCAGGGCACAGAGAGGCTGGTTGGCCATCAGGAGGTGCCTGAGGCATGGAGCAGCAGTGAGAGCCGAAGGGAGTGTGCTCATGACGTCAGGCCTTGGGGTAGTGACGAGGGGACAAGGGAGGTGATCCTGGGTGCCAGGCAACCCCGGGCAGATCGACAGAGAAAACAGCTACCCAGTTACAAAAGATAATTGGACCCAGCTGGTTGTAATTAGGCTCCTCTCAAGATTGTATTTAAGGAAGGACTCGGGGAGGAGTCTGATTTGCAGGGTTCAACTTCATTCATAATGCTGGAGAAGCTGTTATCTGTCTATGTCAAAGTCTGAGTTGCTGCCAAGGTTCTTATCTGTTTGTTATGCTTGGGCTTTCGGTGTCTGTTTCTTGTTAATTAAAGTGCTGTGAAATTCCAGTTAAGCTTGTCTCGGCATTCGTTACTGGACGGAGAAGGGGGTCAGAACAATTTTCTATTATAATTCAGTGTATAATTAAGCACCTCTCAGTTTGGAAGTAGAACAAGGTCACCTAAAAATAAAACACTAGTTTCTACGTAATCAGAAAGTTCCTTAAACATGCAAAAGCATATGAAGTAGAAAATTAGAAGAAAATGATTAAAAAAAACTAACATTAATTTAGAAGCACCTCTAAGTTTTTATAGTATATTAACTGCGAAAGGCCATGACTGAGTGCTGCGTGCTGTACTTACATACAGTCTTTCTCTGTGTCCTTTGAGCTGTCTGTGCAGTAGAAGAATTTGCCCTTGAAAAGCTGGACTGCGATGACGGCAAAGATGAACATGAAGAGCTTGTAGACAATGAGTATGTTGAAGACATTTTTCAGAGAAGTTACCACACAGTCAAAGACTGCCTGAGGGAGAATGATAAAACCATGAAGTGTGATTCATCTTAACGAAGCGAAAATACTCTTATCGAAGATGACATCAAGAGCCTCAAAGCTATAATTAGTTAAGGCATTTGTCAAATCCTTAATTGTACAAAAGGCATCTAATTCATTTGTTTATGAAACAATTTATGAGGATACCAAACAAATGAGGATAATTGGGTCCGTCATGCTATATAGCATCTTGCGTAATCATGATTATTTCTCCAAGTACTGTTTAATGCATATCAGCTGCAACAACTATAGGATGGGAGCTTCGTGTGGACATTATTCAGCCCTATTCTTGCTCTCTAGATCAGTCCCTCAAAAACATCACTGTGCAGGTCTGCAGGAAAGGAAAAGGCAGGCAAGGACTGGATAGCACAAAAACAGGTGGTGCAGTGGTTAGAGTGCAGCACTGCAGGCTACTTCAGCTGACTGCAGTTCTGCAGTTCGGCGGTTCAAATCTCACCGGCTCAAGGTTGACTCAGCCTTCCATCCTCCTGAGGTGGGTAAAATGAGGACCCGGATTGTTGGAGGCAATATGCTGACTCTGTAAACCGCTTAGAGAGGGCTGAAAGCCCTATGAAGCGGTATATAAGTCTAACTGCTATTGCTATTGCTATTTTGTTACCTGACTATTTAACATCATCAATGCTCTGATGATTTTATCTAGTCGGGCAATGAAATGTCTGCAGGTAAAGAACCAAGCTCAGACAACACCAATTACTCCACAACTCTCTGCTTCCATTTGATTTAAATTGTCTCTCCACAGCTTTCCTCTGACATGGCTGTGCCATCGATCTGTGATACCGAACTGAACTTGGCCAGATGATGGGAAGAGGTTGTAGGGAAATAAGTTTCCCTTACCTTCCACATTATGTATCATTGAAACAGACCCAACTGTTTGGAAAGTTATAGCTTGAGTTGAGAGGTGGGTTCCTACCAGTTCACACCTGTTCGGTAGAACCGGTTCGTCAAATCTACCGAACCGGTTAGAAGAGGTTCCACCAGTGGACCCGGAAAGCAGGCCACACCTACAGAAGAGGTTCCAAAATTTTTTGAAACCCACCACTGGTCCTTGGATGTGATTATTCTACACTATCATGCTCCTATTTATAAAACTCGGTGCCTCTGTGAAAGGTAAGGATGGCTACTGCGTTTGTGGTGCAATCAGAACATTGCGTGTGTTGAAGTTGTTTTAACGCAAACCAAAGATGCCTTTTAAAAAACAAGTTTACGTCCTATTCTTATGCACGCCAGTGCTGTGTGTGAGGTAATTTAAGGTGGTTCTGACAAGTGTCGTCGGCATCTTCGTATCCAGTCACATGGGTGGCAAGCCACTCCCATCCGGTCACATGGGTGGCAAGCCACTCCCACAAAGGAGGCCACACCCACAGAGTAGGTTCGAACAATTTTTGAAACCCACCACTGGCCCATTGATAAGCAAACACTAGCTATGGTCTTTCCCTGTTTGTTATAGGTCTATAAAGTTGTAGTAATGTGCGCTGCATCTGTACAGGAATACTTTACACTCAGCCTTCAGTAAAATAGCAGTAGCAGTAGACTTATATACCGCTTCATAGGGCTTTCAGCCCTCTCTAAGCGGTTTACAGAGAGTCAGCATATTGCCCCCAACAATCTGGGTCCTCATTTTACCCACCTCGGAAGGATGGAAGGCTGAGTCAACCCTGAGCCGGTGAGATTTGAACCGCTGAACTGCTGATCTAGCAGTAGCCTGCAGTGCTGCATTTAACCACTGCGCCACCTTGGCTCTAGATTGAGGACCTAGATTGCTGGAGACAATAGGGTGACATTTTAAACTGTAAGCGCTATTGCTATCTACTTCACTATGCAGCTCTGGTCAAGTTGCCCTAGAGAGCAACTTGTCACTCTTCACATAGATTAGGCCTCCTCCGAGTCCCATCTGCCGGTCAATGTCGACTGGCAACTACGTGGAGGAGAGCCTTCTCGGTGGCAGCTCCGACCCTATGGAACGATCTCCCCGTGGAGATTCGTACCCTCACCACCCTCCAGACCTTCCGCACAGCCCTTAAAAACTGGCTGTTCCGACAGGCCTGGGATTAAAGACTGTAACCCACCCGAATAGTATGAATGTCGTGCTTTTAATGATGTATTGTCTTATGTGTCAATTGTTTGTTTCCCTCCCTTTTCGAGTTGTAAGCCGCCCTGAGTCCCCCCAGGGAAAAGGGCGGCATATAAATAAATTACTCTAAACTCTAAACTCTACTCTAAATCTGATACGCTTTAAAAGTTACTTTAAAAAAATATTGGTCACTGCCTGGAATTCATATGCAAAATACCTTGAGTTTGGGCAACCGCTTGATGGTCTTCAGAGGTCTCAGGACACGTAGAACACGAAGAGACTTGATTGTTTTAATGTCACGGCCTTTGTTGGACCTGTACATAAACAAGCCACCCAAAATATTGAGACACAACTATAAAAACAAAAACGAACTTTTTAAACGGAAGCTAAACTCACTGTATTCTTTACCATAGTAAACATTCCTTTTTTTGTATACACAGTGAGAAGCATGGGCCACATTATTAGCTTTTTGAAGCCTGATGATTTTGAACTATTGAGTGGAGGTTTCTCTGAACATTAAAAAGTGTGTTTGTGTCTGTAGGTGAGAGCAAAAGAGACTGTAAGCCCGGGAGAATTCCCTTTTCATTTGAATGGACTGATGATTTCAAATCCTACTATCGTGAGAAAGTGTGCGCTAGCAAGGTTAACACAGGTGATTTCACACTCTTGCTGAGCTGAACCATCTGTTGTGAGGCACCATGCCACTATGAATCATACATTCTTGTACCTGGTGAATCCCAGCAATCATCCCGCTCTGTTTTCATCCAAAGGTGACAGTGAAATACCTCTTTTCCTGGGACGGTTCTACTATTGAATTAAACTGTAGCAATGTACCATTCGTACACAAGTAAATATGTGCGTGCATATAGTGTATGGATTAGCAGAAGTGCATGATACCATAACTGAGTTGAAAGAATTTTTTTATACACTGCAAATAAAAGGTTGTCATATCCTCAGGCAAATTATTAAGAAAAAGATCTTCATTAGTCATTAATCAGCATCTAGGACAGTGATGGGCAACCTTTTTGGCGTGGTGTGTCAAAAATCGGCAAAAAATCGAGCATAACTCGCGTTGTGTGTCACTTCGACAAAAACATAATTTTGCGCAATTTATAGTTGCTGCTAATGGCGCTCACAGTTCCCGTTGGCACTCCGCTGTTCCCTGCTGTGGTGCGGTCGTAACCGACAGTCCCAGGAGTAGACTCTCTGTGCCGGCCTGACTGGAGAGAGGCGCGCACTGTTCCCGCGCTCCTCTCCTGCGGGTCCTCCCTCGCCGCACTGATGACGTGTGTGCGCACGGCACGCACGCCTTACCAGCAGCCCCTGCGCTCAGAAAGGGGCGGCGGCGATACAGTAAGTGAGTGTGGGCGGGGGAGATCACACGTCCCGCCCCCCCCCCGTTCCTCCAGCACAGATTCTTTCATCCTCGGTGGCCGTGCAGGAGCCGAGGATGAATTGCATGAAATCCTGTGCGTGTCACCCCAAATGGCTACACGTGTCAGCACTGACACGCGTGTCATAGGTTCGCCATCACTGATCTAGAAAGAACTGAAAAATTGATTGAAGCCTGAAAGATGAACTTCAGGAAGAACATGAAAAGAATTCCCGTGTGTCCTCCTATACTCATCTACAGAGTTCAGTAGGACTAGTAGCATCAAGAAATGCTCCGGAGGTATCTCTTTAGGTTCAAGGAAAAAGCAGGGACAAGAAACTTTTACTTGTGTATTATCCCTTACATTCATCTCTTAGGTTTAGGTTTATTGAATTTATATGCTACTCTTCTCCCAAGGACTCAGGGTGGCGTACAACATTTTTTAAAAAAACACATATTACAAAAGTTTAAAAGAATTAAATAGATATCAAGTGTTAAAATTAGGGACACAGTGGCTCAGTGGCTAAGAAGCTGAGCTTGTCGATCAGAAAGATTGGCAGTTCGGCAGTTTGAATCCTTATTGCCGCGTAACGGAGTGAGCTCCCATTACTTGTCCCAGCTTCTGCTAACCTAGGAGTTCGAAAGCATGTAAAAATGCAAGTAGAAAAATAGGGACCACCATTGGTGAGAATGTAACAGCAGTCCATGCACCTTCGACATCTAGTCATGCCGGCTACATGACCATGGAGATGTCTTCGGACAGCGCTGGCTCTTCGGCTTTGAAACGGAAATGAGCATTGCCCCCTAGAGTCAGGAACGACTAGCATATATGTGCAAGGGGAACCTTTATCTTTACCTTCGGTGTTAAAATTAGACACTACAAGTTGATTTTAAGAAACTCCTTTTTGAGAAAATCCTTATCTGCGCCCACTTTACTATGCTGCTTCCTAATATAAATTAGGAAGGTTCTTTGGTAATGAGGCCCATGGCATCATCCATAGGCACCTGATTTACAGTCAAAACCCATTCTGGAAAAAAGCAAGGATTCCTTAAAACATATTAGGAATTATTCAATGAAAAGGTTAATAGTGGAAAACAAACTTTCCCAAAGAAAGTTTGTCTTCCACTATTGAAACTCCCTTATCATCTGCAAGTTCATGATGCTTAAGTTCTTAAACTACATAGAACTAGGCACTTTGTTGTCATATAACTCCTTGTGTAGGTG
The DNA here is from genome assembly GCF_051295495.1 of Thamnophis sirtalis. Classification (NCBI taxonomy): domain Eukaryota; kingdom Metazoa; phylum Chordata; class Lepidosauria; order Squamata; family Natricidae; genus Thamnophis; species Thamnophis sirtalis. Next base: position 61,789,844 of record NW_028261392.1, on the reverse strand, counting down.
TGGAAGTCACCCATGGCCCAGTGCATAACGGGGCATGCGCAGCCACGCTGAACCACATAGGAAAAAACAAACTCCTAAAGAACATAGCATCCTGATAGTTCGTAACATAACATCCTGATAGTTCACTCTAGATGTGCCTTACCAATGACGCCCAGGATTTGACCATATATAGACAGAGCTTCCCTGAGCAGTAGATTAGCAATTGTAGTTTGACAGGCTGTCTTAAATCACATGCTGATTGCTCCTCCTGCCTTTGTCCTATCTCAATAAAAGGGGCTCCCAGACCCCCAATCAGGGTCGCTCCATCCCGAGAAAGATCGTGTCCATGTCTTTTCTCAACATTGGCCTCATGGACGAACCACGGGTACTTCACAGCACTTCCCTCTAAAATTTTGTATAGATTTGATTCACAATGTTCTTTATTCACAAATTAACAATAAACCAAATTAATATTTTTATGAGAGAGAGAGAGAGAGAGAGAGAGAGAGAGAGAGAGAGAGAGAGAGAGAGAGAGAGAGAGAGAGAGAGAGAGAGAGAGAGATACAAGCTTTGTTTGCTCTGCTGGCAATTAAATTCTAAATTATAATTTACATGCTAATATCTAGCTATTATTTTATCTGACATATTATTTTCCCATCCACATTTACAGAGGGGAAAATTATAGGAAATTAAAACAAAACGACCATCAACAAATTTTAGGAAATGATTTTAAAAACCTAGAACCGGTATATTTTATATTACATCCCTTTCAACAGCATTTCTTCTTAAACTTATAAAAGGTTACTCATGCTATCCTTTCTATGTTCTATGAGCTCTAGAAAATGTCAGACTGTGCTATTGTATAAGGTGATGCTGAAAGCAAAGCACTATATATGCTTTAGTCTTATTGCTCAAACTTAAGAAACAATCATTGGTTAGGCCTCTCAGATCACTACCAGCAGGGCTTAGCATGCAACGGATGTTTTTACAACTATCCAGAGTGATCATGGTTTCAGAATAGGTGGCTTATGGCCAGGGGTGGGTTTCTCACCCCGTTCCAACCAGTTCGGTTGGAACGGGGCCGGCGGCATCCTCGTGCACACGCGCGGTGCACACATGCGTACTAGCGTCTGCGCGACGCTCCAGCTGCTCCTGGACGATCGCGCAGGCGCTGTATGCGTCCTGCGCATGCATGGAAGCACAGAACTCATCAAAACTGGGTAAGGACCGCGGGCGGGCGGGCGCACCCTTCGCTGTTCCCGGAAGTTACTTACTTCCGGGTTCAGCAACCAACCGGTTTGCAGGGACCACCGCGAACCGGTTGAAACCCACCCCTGCTTATGGCCCATAAAGCCCTTTTGGCCATCATAAAAGGTTGCGCACTCAACCCTTGTCATGTGACTGCATTTTAGGCACTTCGCAACCAACTTGGCGTATGATTGTTGGACTGCAATGTTGCAGTGTCCTACAATCACAAGTCTGTAATTTGTGACTTTTTTTTGCTGGATTCTGGTGTGGTTTTTTTTTTTGGTTTAGGAAAAAGCCCTCATTTGAAAGAATGGGTTCATTTTATAACCACACTGTCTGCTTAAAGACTGCACCATTTGTTTAATGGCCACGGTGATTCATTTAATGACTGCCACAAAAATGCCCCCCCCCCAAAAATGGATCTGGTCATGGAGTTGGCTGAACTTTCTAATCCCACTTGTATCTTAACGTTGAGGACTTCCTGTTTTAATCCGTGACCCGTCAAAACCGCGCTCGACTAAGCCGCGCCCGATTAAACTGCATCGCTGACGTCATCAACAGGGCGACAACAGCCAGCGCGGAGAAAGAAGGGCGCTTTAAATAGCACTTTGAAAGCAAGCCGATTCAACTTAAGGTAAGGGTTAGGTTTAGGGTTAGGTTTAGGGTTAGGTTTAGGGTTAGCTTTAGGGTTAGCTTTAGGGTTAGGTTAAGGGTTGGGGTTAGGTTTAGGGTTAGGTTAAGGGTTAGGTTTAGGGTTAGGGTTAGGATTAGGTTTAGGGGGGTTAGGTTTAGGTTTAGGGGTTAATTTTAGGTTTAGGGTTTACAGCGTGCTTCTGTCTCCGCGCTGTTGTCGCCCTGTTGATGACGTCAGCTACGCGGTTTAGTCGGACGCGGTTTAGTCGAGCGAGGTTTTGTGGTGGAACCGTTTTAATCAGCGTAAAAGCAACTTATAATATAATTCATTACAACATGAATCTGCACTCCTACTCTGTGTATTGATCTTGTGTTCAACACAGTAAGCTGCCAAAAACGATTTGAGATGAAACCCTGTAATGTTCTGTTCCAATACTTTTTGACCTTACAGTGATCACATTGCAGAGTCATAACAGCTAGTTTCAGACCTAACACTACGTAATCCATAATTAGATAAGTAAACCGTATTTCTTATGTTGCATTACCTATGAATCCTAGATATCATCTGCCACTTTATTGCTCAATCTCTTTGTAAAGTTCTGCAACTTTCTATGATTTGTTTTAGATTTTCACATGGAACATTTCTATAGAAAATATTAATAGCATGTTAAACATGCTCCAGATCTAGAAGGCATCTTATTTTATTTTTTTTGTCCGGTAGCGGAAATGAGCTTTGTGTTAGTTTTGGATGACAAACAAGAGCCCTGGAGGTTTTGGCATAATTTGGGTTCCGTTTTAAAATCAGTAGCTACCTTGTGAGAACAGTGGGTAAGACTACATTTCAATAATTCATGGGGCAATTTTACTAGGTGAAAGCAAATTTTTAATGAACCTGCAGTTTTAAAAGTATAATTCACAGCCAGTTGTGCTGCTATAGCAAGGAAAATATTAAAGTTGGTTGGAAGCTCTCTGGATAAAAAAAATAATGCAACTTCAAAGATACCCCCACACAGCCCTTTCTTTTCTTTTCTTTAAAATAAAAGTTCAAAGTTCAAAGTTTAATGAATTTATATGCCGCCCAATCCCGAAGGACTCCGGGCGGCTTACATAAAAACAACTCAAAAAGAATACAAAAAAATTTAAAATAAAGGGGAAAAGCAGGTTAAAAAAACACATCATGCACTCAATCTTAGTGGGGCTGGACCTCATTCATGAGGTCAACAGCCCCAGGCCTGCCAGAATAGCCAGGCCTTAGTAGACTTTCAGAAGGCCGAGAGAGTGGGGAGGGTCCGGATCTCTTGGGGTAGATCGTTCCATAGGGCCTGGGCAGCTACAGAGAAGGCCCTCCCCCAAGGAGCCGCCAGATGACATTGTCTAGTCGACGGCACCTGGAGAAGGCCCATCCTGTGAGATCTTATCGGACGCTGGGAGGTATGTGGCAGAAGACGGTCTCGTAGATATCCGGGTCCTAAGCCACGTAGGGCTTTAAAGGTGATAACCAGCACCTTGAAGCACGTTCGGAGACCGATAGGGAGCCAGTGCAGCTCGCGGAGGATAGGTGTAACATGGGTGTATCTCGGTACACCCAGTATCGCTTGCGCGGCTGCATTCTGGACCAGTTGGACACACATTGGGAAAGAGCTACATACATACATACATACATACATACATACATACATACATACCAGGGGTGGGTTGCTAACCCCGTTCCAACCGGTTCGGTTGGAACGGGGCCGGCGGCGTCCTCGTGCACATGCGCAGTTCACGCATGCATCTTAGCGCCTGCGCAATGCTCCAGCTGCTCGCGGAGACTCGCACAGGTGCTGTATGTGCCATCCAGCTCTTTGTGGAGAATTGCGCAGGCGCTGTATGTGCCATGCGCCTGCGTGGAAGCGCAGAAGCCTTCAACGACTGGTAAGGAGCGCGGGCAGGCGAGTGGGCCCTTCACCGTTCCTGGAAGTTACTTACTTCTGGGTTCGCCGTGAACTGGTTGAAACCCACCCCTGATACATACATACATACATACAAAAAATATTGTTGTATATGATCCATATTGTTATTGTGAGTCCTTAGCGCTCTCTGAGATTGTTTGCTTTCTTGCAGATATTTCATTATCTGAACTAGGTAGTCTCGGAGAGCACCAAGGACCCCTCATTTCAACCCTGAGCTACAAATATTCTCCTTTGTTGTTACTCTCTTTGGTGAGCCAGTGTTGCAGTCTGATTAATTTATTGGCAGAAAAAGCAACAGATATAATTGGATCTCGAAAGAAGACTCAGTTATCAACTTTGTCACCAGTTGATAGTGGCAGAGAGAAGCAGAGTTGGGACATTGTTCTCGTTGCATGAATCTCTGAACAATTGCTTTTGCAGCTGCTTTCTGCCTTATAAATCCTTTCCTAACACAGCATGGCACAGCAACTTTCCCCCCTTATTTGTTCCAGAGGTTGTGTGACAAATCTTAATGCCTGTTACATCCCTTGCTTCTTTTTGACACTGTCCTGTGGGAAAAGGTTCAAAATCAGACACAGGGCTTGCTTTTATCTGCAGAAAAGCTCTGAATACAATTGCCAACATCTCTCTATAGAGATTACTTAAGAAGATTTACAGTTTGTGAGTTTCAGTTGCATAGAATCTTTTTGAAAGATTTTTGAAACCCACCACTGGCCCATTGATAAGCAAACACCAGCTATGGTCTTTCCCTGTTTGTTATAGGTCTATAAAGTTGTAGTAATGTGCGCTGCATCTGTACAGGAATACTTTACACAAAAGTATACCTTTTCAAAACTCTCTATATGGTGGACTTGTAAAAAGGTCAAAGCATTTTGGATAAAAATATGATGGATTATGCAAAATATTCTCAAAAAGAGGATAAAGATTATTCCTCAGTTATTCTTGTTAGGTATAATTACAGACTGTACAGTTATAGAGACTACTTTGATTCTGAACTTAACAACGGCAGAAAGATTGTTGGTGACGCAGTACTGGAAGAAGGAAGAATTGCTTACAATTCAAGAATGGACGTTGAAAGTAACAAACTTAGCAGAGATGGCCAAAATCTCAGGATATCTGAAGGATCATTCAGATGAGAAATACAAGTTGGAATGGAGAAGACGGACTGATTATATTCAAAATAAATATGGGACTAAGAAATTTCAGTTAGCTTATGAATGAATGAGCAAGGAATGTCATAACTTATCTAAAGTTAGCCTTACGAAAGGGGAGTTAAAGTACGAGTGAGGGATGATGTTAAAGTTAGTTAGTTTATTTTAGTATATGGTTGCTAAATGTTTATACCCTGTATTTGCTCTTGGAGGTTATGGAGGGGGGAGGGGATGTGGGGTTGGGGGGAGGGGAGAGGGAGGGAAGGTATATAATTGTAAAACTCTTTAAAACTTTTAATAAAAAACCCCAAAACTTTCTTTGGAAATGAAAATCCTCTTTTTTGGGTGGCGTATACAGAGTCAACATGCTTTCTAGATAGCTTGTATGTCTTCTAAATTTAAATGGGAATAATTATGAATTTCTAGCGAAAGAACATTTGAAATGTTGATGGCTAATCACATTATTATGTAGCTTATCTCTCTCTTACACATGCACAGATCTCACTGTTTTTTCAGCATTATGTAACCTAAAAAAAATTATTTCTCACACGATCATTCTATAATTTATGGCAATATGTCATGACTTCACACAACAGCAGCTGTTAATGATCTTGGGAGATGAGTCACAATCTTACAATCAAACTTAGATGCTAGGCAAAAAAAAAAGCAAATTATGATCTCTCTTCCAGCTTTCATAGAGTTCACATTTGCTATCAGTTATAGTTTATAGTTAGTTTATAGTTTTATTGATTTGTATGCCGCCCACTCCCGAAGGACTCCGGGCGGCTTACAATAAAACAAGGGAGGGGAATAATACACAAACAACATTAAAATATACAACAGTCACAATCTCCGGGGGGCTAAATATTACGAGAGCCCCCTGGCCTGCTGGAGCAGCCAGGACTTAGCAGCTTTGCGGAAGGCCGGGAGGGTAGTAAGGGTCCGGATCTCCACGGGGAGATCGTACCCAGTTGGGTAAGGATCAGATACCCTGTCTTGGTTTTAAATTGAAAACCACACAGTTACTCAGTAAAGTCACATATGGCAATCATAAACCATCTCTCAGAGTGGTTTGACACCAAAATGATCAAGAGACTGTCAACAACAGATTGGCAGGGGAGAAATGAAAGTGGAGAAACATCTATCTATCTCTCTACCTTTCCCACTTTTTTAAAAAATAAGTCTTTTTGATATCACAATCATTGGTTTAAATTTCCCTCAGAGCTGGGAGTTGGATGAAAGACAAGACCCTGGACCTTTGAAACACTCTCTTCTGCTTTTTCCTGAGGCTGAAGTTCTCAACATCAGAAAAATCAGCCTGGGAGAAAGTGGAGTTCTACATCTATTATAAGATGTATGCAGCTTTAATGAATCACGACTGCTGTATTGTTGAGGCTTTATATTATATCCATCAAAGACTGCATTTGAAATGGAGAGGTTAGAAAATGGAGATCCTTGTTCTTTAAAGCAGCCAAATCTGGCGCTGTTCCCTGACACAGTGCTGAAATAGCTGAAAGATGAACTACTGTCTGCTCATCTATCTTAATTCTGTAAGTTCCCTTCAGTTGCTGATGAGCAGCATTTGCTGTTGCCTTTGTGATGGCAGCTTTTATATGAGAAAACGGTCCTGTGTTGTCTTTGAAACTGACCCTCCTCTTTGCTTCTTTCTCATCAATGAAACATACTACGGTCCAGGGGTGGGTTCCTGCCAGTTCTAACCTCTTCTATAGAAGAGGTTCCACAAATCTATTGTGCCGTTTAGAACCGGTTCCAGCTCCCTCCCCCTGCCCGTCCACACATCATCAAGATGAAGAGTGAGAGGAGGAATTCTGGGAGTTGAAGTCCACAAGTCTTAAAGCTGTCAAGTTTGAACACCCCTGGTTTTTTTTCCTAAAGGGTTATGGGTGCAAGGGTCTTGTAACTTGACAGCTTTAAGACTTGCGTGCTTCAAATGCCAGAGTTTCTGAGCCAACATTTCCGTTGCTAAGCAAGAGCGTTGTTAAGTGAGTTTCACCACATTTTACAAGTTGGCCACGCCCACCCAGTCACATGGCTGGCAAGCCACTACGACCTGGTCACGTGGCTGGCAAGCCACTCCCACCTGGTCACATGGCCGGCAAGCCAATCCCACAAAGCAGGCCACACCTACAGAAGAGGTTCTAAAAATTTTTGAAACCTACCACTGCTACTGTCAGTGTCCAGGAATTTGCCTTTATAACACTGTGAGATAAGGAAGGATGACCATTTTGCAGAATGAGATTGGCAACACGTACATGAAATAAAGATTACAAAGTATTTATTCTAAACTTTAAACAATAGCAAGAAGCTTTAATTTTTAACAACTTAGCCATAAGATTACTAGCCAGATCAGTGAAAACCCTCCATTTTAGATGTAACCGAATGCTTATTCCTTATTTTTATATAAATAAATGCACACAGAAATACACACACACACACACACACACACACACACACACACACTCATATACATAAAAACAAGAACTACCTTTTTGTTTTTGTGTTCAACAAATTTCCATTCTTAAATCAAGCCATCCATCCAGGATGCATCAGGCTTACTTTTATATATTCCAAATATTTGGATGCTAATGCCGATCGGGCTGCCTTTACCTAGTTAATTTGGGAGCTTTGTTTATACTTCAGATTTTGAAGTATGTGTTTTGTATATTGACTTGACTTCAAGGAAGTACACAGTAGATAAACCCGTAATGAAACAAACAAACAGACAGACAGAAATGTCATTTAAGGAGATAATAACTCAAGTAGAATCTCATTCAGCCATGGCTCATAAGGTCCTTTGATACTCAAGACTGGCATAAGACATTTGGATATCTGAATAGCTAGTGGGTGGCTTCATCCAATGAAAGTGGCATATTCAATGTACTCAAAAGTTTGGGTTTTTTTTACATATGAGGCAGAAAGTACTCCATGTCTTTGACAGTAAAAGTACCACGTTAACCAATACATAACCAATGATCTGTGGCCTATGCCGTTCTATTCCCTTGATGTAATGTAAGCGGTGTTCTTTTTTTAATCTCATTTCAGCTACGGGGTTGTGAGTAGCAACTTTTCACACTCCTCCGTGAATTGATTTTGAAACTTCTCCTTTTGACACTTTGCCAGAAATAGCAGGAAATTGATTTCTTTCAAACAGCTTGACAATCACAGCCTTTGGTGCAGAGTCAATGTACTGTAGGCTGAAATTGTATGCACAGAATGCTTTGTGATTGTTCCTAGTCTGGTGGGAAGCACAGATTGGAAACAGGACTTGCCATGGGAAACTTTGCGAGAAGTTGCATGGCGCCTTCTCCTAGTGCTAACCCAAGCAAGCCTTTCTGATAGCAATGTAACAGACAGATACGCAAACCAAATTCTTCCGTTCAAGGCCCATTTCCCTCACTTGGGTTCCCCCCCCAAAGATAAACAAGAAACATAATTACCCCAAAGCATTCCTGTGAGTAAGGGCCCAGACGTACAGTCAGAAAGCCAGATCGATAGAGAGGTGGAAAGAAAACAGACAAGATCAGGGAATGGGCCATCAGCAGAGAGCAAAGGAACAAGGAGACTGTTGGAAGAAGATTTGCATCTGAAAAGAGCAACAGCCTCATCTCACAGCCTTGATATCCTGGCATTCCATTATTTTTTTTCCACCCCAGAACCCACCTTCCTTCTCTCATTTGCAACGAGAGTCATTTCAGATATGATGTGTTGGTTGCTTTACACATGTTTAAAATGCTTAATGGGATGGTGACAAACATGTGTTTACAAGCTCAAATGTACACATGCATTCATCAGGAGGAGGAGTGACTGGCTGTTATGCGTTGATTTTCAAAGCAGCGTTTGCTCCTTGGCAGCATTAATTAGTAAAAAACAAACAAACAATAACTGCAGGAAACCCTAATCTCTCTAATTAAGTTCAATTTGGCCCCAAGTGACAGGTGAAACAGTCCTTAGCATCTTTCCAAGTGGAAAATTATTTTAGGCACCTTGGTGCAATTAGGAGTTCGAATGCAGGGCAGTCAGCAGGAAACACGCTGGTTAACATTTGTTCCAACTACATGGCATAGTAGTAGTTCAGATTTGCACACAAGGGCAATTAACACACGTGGAACCCCTTGAAAGAAAGTGGCTCTGGGGAGAAATCTTCAAGTAACTTCTTTGATCCAAACTGACCTTTCTTGAAAACCAGCTATCAAGAGTTTTATTATATGCTTTACAATACTCTCCAATTTAGATCTATGGATTTAAAGTCGTTTAGTTGCTGTGATTTTCACTCAAGGTACCCAAAGCACTGGCTTCTATAGGAAGGATCATGGATCGTAACATAGAATTCTCCAGGTCTTACAAGACGCACAATCCTTAAAGGATTCTTGAAAATAAACCATCCATGAAGCTCAAACAGATTTTGAAGAATTTGGTAGGGAACCTAAATACCAACAGCAAAGAAGATAGGAAATGGTTTAGATTGACTGGTTCTTTTAAAATCAGAGGCACAACTCCAAGTACCAAATCAAGAAATGGCTGCCACGCTTCTTGAACAATTCTGATAAACATCTGTATTTATCCCCAAAGGCTGGGGACAGTCTGGCAAAAGAGTCAGAGAGTTTTGGTTCAGAGGTCAAATCATTTCTAAGAAATTAGTAAATACTGTAGGCCAAAACTGTGTTAATTTTGTACTTCTTTTGTTTTTGTGTGCTTAAAATCAATATCTTTTTACAAGTTCAGTGACAGTTTTTTTTCTTTTATTGATGCATCAGATTGTGCATGAAGATAGTTCCTTTCTTTCTTGAGATAATTATTTTTTTCCTAATATATTCTTTGGGCTCTGTAAAAAAATAGGAGCCTGGGGAACATTTTAATAATATTATCTTGTGATCTTTTTCTCTTCTTCTGTTCAATAGCGTTCGATTCTTCATGGTTGCCAAAACAAGTCCAGGCAGTATTCTTGGCAAGGTTTTTCAGAAGTTTTAAACATTAAAAAAAATGAGTTTAACCTACAGTACTCGTCATGTACTATACATTACGAACTGGGTAGTTGTATACTTACCTCGCAGAATACTGCAGACAGTATTAATATTTTAAAATTAAAATGTGATTTGATACGTTTCTCTTCTTTAAGTTTCCCTTTTCTTTATCTCTTGTGAGATGAGTCAGTCTCTCAAAAAAGGAATGAGAAGGGTGCACTTCAGTGGTGGGTTGCTTATCCCGTTCCAACTGGTTCGGTTGGAACGGGGCTGGCGGTGTCCTCGTGCACGCGCGCAGTTCACGCATGCGTCTTAGCGCCTGCGCGATGCTCCAGCTGCTCGCGGAGAATCACGCAGGCGCTGTATGTGCCATCCAGCTGCTCACGGAGAATCGCACAGGCGCTGTATGTGCCATGCGCCTGCGTGGAAGTGCAGAAGCCTTCATAGACCGGTAAGGAGCGCGGGCTGGCGGGTGAGCCTTTGCCGTTCCCGGAAGTTACTTACTTCTGGGTTCGCCGACCAACCGGTTCGTGGGGACCGCCGCGAACTGGTTGAAACCCACCCCTGGTGCACTTCTTAAGACTATCCAGTGTCACATCAAAAGATAGGTAATGGCAAATTTCCCAAACCAGTAATATGAAGACCCAGAAAAATATAATAAGCATTTTAAAAGACTGATAATCCTAAAAGATGGATTTTGTGTGCATTCTGTATTGTTGTATTGTGAACTGAATGAATTGTATGATTTTAAAGCTCACATTGTGTATTCAGCTATACTCATCTTAATATAGAGAAAATAAGTCTAGAAGTTAGGCAAAATTCTGGCTCAATCAAGATTATTATTTTCTTCATATATCTGCCCTACTTTGCCTGCAGTTATTCTTACCATCCATCCATCCAGTTAGAATTTTTTTTAAATCACATAAAATATATTTCCTCATATTTAATCATCATAAAAAATGTCTGTGAGCGATGGCTAAACCAGCAAGGGAAACAAGCATGCTATTTTAAGTGATGTGATGTTTTTGAAGTAGCAGCCAATGAAATTTTGAGCATTGGTAGCATGGTTCTCATGTATGTAAAATGATCTGAACCCAGCCCAAAAAATGCAAATACTTACGCCAAGGCAAAGGCCATCAGCGCTCCAACAACCACAATGAAATCCAGGATGTTCCAAAGATCCCGAAAATAAGAGCCATCTTGCAGTATTAATCCCTGATCAATCATCTAAAGAAAGATAAGGACAAGCTCTTATACTTTATACTCATAAGAATAGAAGAATAGCAATAGCAATAGCAATAGTTAGACTTATATACTGCTTCATAGGGCTTTCAACCCTCTCTAAGCGGTTTACAGAATCAGCATATTGCCACCAACAACAATCCGGGTCCTCATTTTACCCACCTCGGAAGAATGGAAGGCTGAGTCAACCCTGAGCCGGTGAGATTTGAACAGCCGAACTGCAGAACTGCAGTCAGCTGAAATAGCCTGCAGTGCTGCATTTAACCACTGCGCCACCTTGGCTCTTCTAACCTAAGCTCCAATTTCTGATTATGAGCTCTTTACATTCAAATCCCATTACTGAGGCAACAGTAAGCCTATATCCAAATACATACCTCCCAACGACCAACAAGATCACACAGGTTGGGCCTCCTCCGGGTGCCGTCAACTGGACAATGTCGGCTGGCGACTCCCCGGGGGAGGGCCTTCTCTGTTGCTGCGCCGGCCCTGTGGAACGATCTACCTGCAGAGATCCGGACCCTTACCACTCTCCCGGCCTTCTGTAAAGCCGTTAAGACCTGGCTATTCCAGCAGGCCTGGGGCTGTTGATTGATATCCAGCCCCGTTTAGATGGGTGATGTGAATTTTAATACTGTATTTTTTATTTTATTCTATTTTTAAAATTTAAATGTTTCTTGTCTGTGTGAGCCGCCCAGAGTCCCCTGGGAGTGGGCAGCATACAAATTCTAATAAACTTGAAACTTGAAACATATGGAGAAAGATAATTCACTCAAGCCTTAAGAGGTTGTGGGAGATGGATGTAGCAATAAAGTTGCTTATAATTTCATTTTAAAATTAGTAAATAAAAAAACGCCATCAGTTAGCTTCGGAAGTTAAATTCTGTCGAATTTGTTTTACATTATAGCAGTGTTTCTCAACCTTGGCAACTTGAAGATGTCTGGACTTCAACTCCCAGAATTCCCCAGCCAGCATTCGCTGGCTGGGGAATTCTGGGAGTTGAAGTCCAGACATCTTCAAGTTGCCAAGGTTGAGAAACACTGCATTATAGTACAGTTGAATCAGCAGGAGTATCACCAGAAGAAGACATGTCAGGTTGACCAAATCAAAATTGGGGCACTGTAACATAAATCACACTTCTTTTTTTATACGTGTTACAATAATGCACGCCTGCCTTAAAAAGGGAACGAGTTTGGACTGTCCTGCTTTGGTATCATTCTGACACAAGCAGTGGGATAAAAGGAATAAAAAGATTAGTTTGGGGGTCTGTTGTGATGCTAGAACTTATCTAACTTATGCTAAATATGTTCCCAAGAAGTGAGAGCTAGCGATTTCCTTCCAGTTATACAACAAAACGAAAAAGCAAACTAGGGCAAATTCATACAAAACCTATTTATAACTGTTTATAAGACTCATGCCTTAAAAAAATAGAAATGAAATCTGCTCCGCTAACTACCGACTATCAGCTGCTGAAAAGGAGGCCCTCTTTGTTATCCCGCAGAAGACATTTTCACACCATATAAAATCCATTACTTGAACAATACAAGTACTGGGTGAATTGGTTAAGGTGTTCAGTTCAGTTCAGTTCACTTTATTTGTATGCCGCCCTTTTCCCTGGGGGGACTCAGGGCGGCTCACAGTTCAAAAGGGGTGGGGGAAGGACAAACAATTTACAACATAAAAGCACTACATCATTTAAGAACTCAACCGTCATACAATTCGAGTAGGGGTTAGAATCTTTAACCCCAGGCCAGCCGGGATAGCCAGATTTTAAGTGCGGCGCGGAAGGTCTGGAGGGTGGTGAGGGTCCGGATCTCCACGGGGAGTTCGTTCCAGAGGGTCGGAGCAGCCACCGAGAAGGCTCTCCTCCGAGTAGTTGCCAGTCTACACTGGCTGGCTGATGGAATTCGGAGGAGGCCTAATCTATGCGATCTTATCGGTCTAGTGGAGGTGATTGGCAGTAGGCGGTCTCTCAAGTACCCAGATCCAATACCATGAAGGGCTTTGTAGGTGACAAGTAGCACCTTGAAGCGCACCCGGTTGGACTGAAAAGACTCAGGTTCAAGTCTAGAAAAGCTCAAAGGGTGATTCATTCAGCCTAGTATCTATCTTTTTTCCTCAGCTGACCTCACTGGAGGGTTTTGACAAAAAAAAAACAACTAGCAGAGAAAGTGTTGAGTACACTGCCTTGAACCCCTGGAGAAAAAGTGAAAGGTAACTTAAATAAAACAAATTAGCAGAATACAAATGTTTCTTAAATAGTCATTACACAACTAAAAAAGCTCAGTATCTTTCAGTTCTCTTAGAACTTATTTGGAGAAAAAAAAAATCAGGACGACAGTTTTGCTTCCTAAATGCTGTGTCTTCTTTTAGAAACCCCGTTCAGTAGGAGTGACATTTGAGAAGTGATAGGGACGTGCAAAAAGTTATGCTAAAAAAAGTCCCATTTTTCTCTTTCTGCTGAAGAAACTGTTTTATATTCTGTTCCTATAGAGGCCAACACTCGCCACCCACAAAGAGGAAGTTACCGTTTTTGTCATTATAAACTGAGATGGCACTAACATCTCAGCTACGGCTGCTCCCGTATTAAAGTTGGCAGACTCGGTTAACTGCTGAAGAGATTAGCTTGGTCTTGGATAATTCTACCTTTTTAATACAAAACGTTTCACTGTAATTTTACTATTGTTGTTGTTGTCGTTGTTGTTCGTTTGCAGCACTCTGCAATACCTTAGTGTGGGTTTTGGGCATAATTCTCTGACATACCTTTTTAATACAAAACGTTTCACTGTAATTTTACTATTGTTGTTGTTGTCGTTGTTGTTCGTTTGCAGCACTCTGCAATACCTTAGTGTGGGTTTTGGGCATAATTCTCTGACATACCAAGAAGTGGAACAGATGACAGAGATAAGAGCCGAGGTGGTGCAGTGGTTAGGGTGCAGTACTGCAGGCCACTTCAGCTGACTGTTATCTGCAGTTCAGCGGTTCTAATCTCACTGGCTCAAGGTTGACTCAGCCTTCCATCCTTCCGAGGTGGGTGAAATGAGGACTCAAACTGTGGGGGCGATATGCTGACTCTGTAAACCACTTAGAGAGGGCTGAAAGCCCTATGAAACGGTATATAAGTCTAACTGCTATTGCTATAACCAAGGAAAGACAATTTGGTTTAGCCAAATTGTGAAATGAAAATGCTTTCGACATTACTTTATTGCCATCACAAAATTTCCCAGAAGGAAAGAAAAATTTCTAGAGCAATTTCTCTAAACTGGTATCTTCCAGAGGGTAATGGATTGCAACTCCCAGAATTCCTACAGTAGTTTGTTGAAAAAGTTGTAATAAGTCTTAAGAGCCATCCCAACCGACTTCCTAAAAGTTCAGAGCTCCTTCATTGAAGTTTAACTTCATTGAAGTTTAAAAAAACATTGAATCATATATTAAATCATTCCTTAATAATATATAGTAACAATCCTGCAAAAATCTCTCAGGGTCCAGCAAGTGGCAGTCTAAGGGAAACTCAGTTCTCAGAAATGTTGGATCTCAATTAATCTAGCCATTCTAGAGAATTTATTTGGAAGATCCATTTTCTTGAAAAGAGATGACGAAGCTCTATGGATATGAAACTGTCCACTGTCTTCCAGCTGACTCAGGAAAACACTTCTCTTCTCACTTACCTTAATAATCATCTCAAAGGTAAAGACTCCAGTGAAAACATAGTCAAAATATCTCAGGACCTGCAAAGAATGGAAACAATGGAACAGTGTGGAATAAGAAAGTATTGTCAAGTTGCAGAATAAAATTGAAGGCTTATAAATTAAATAAATAAGTATAAAACAATCTCATTCTGAAGTTTAAACAATGGCAAGGAATGTTGGTTTTTTTAAAAAAGCTTATATAAATAAGTTATACCTTATAACTTATATAACTTATAAAATGGCAAGCCAGATCTGTGAAAACCCTCCTTTTTAGATGTAACAGACTACTAAAACTAATGTCTTTAACATGACTTAGCAAACGGGTTTAGCACTTTTAATTGTTTTGTTTTGAAAGGACTTATTCTCATTAATAACACATTATATTTAACATGTGTTATATTATGACTTTTGAAATGAATAATGTCCAGAATACAATTCATTAGAAATATCTCCTCCATGTCCAGGGACAGGGTTCAAAAATGTTAGCAAGGGGTTCTCTGCCCGGTTGCTGGGTGGGCGTGGCCTAGTTAGCCTCCTGCACTATGGCGACCGGGGGCGGATGTGTTTTTGCCCTCCTGGGACTCCGGAGGCTTTCCTCAAGTCTCTGGGAGGGAGAAAACAGCCTCCCCAGGCTCCGGAGGCCCCCTGGAGTTCAGAAATGGACCCATTTTCCACCTGTTTTTCGCCTTTCCTGAGCCTCTGGATGCGCCCTGCACTTATCTGCATCCAAAATGGGCCACATGCAGACTCCTGGGAGGAGTGGGGTGGGCAGGGCCAGCCAGGAGTGGGATTTGGGGGTTCTCTGGACTGCACAGAATCTTAGCTAGAGGTTCTCCCGAACCCCTGCGAACCCCCAGCAGCCCACCCCTGCCAATATCCATTCCCTGCCATGGAATGCAAGCTAAGGCTACCTGAAATCCTTGGTTCAAGACTGGAACAAGAAGAGGCTGGTGAAAATAAGTGTTTTTTTTCAAAATGGGAGGAAAAGATGGGAGGAAAAAATGAAACCTAGCTTTCTCCTGTTTTAATAATGCAAATACTTGGAGGTGATCAGTGGTGGGTTTAAAATTTTTTTAGAACCTATTCTGTAGGTGTGGCCTGTTTTGTGGGAGTGGCTCAGCGGTCATGTGACTGGGCGGGCATGACTTGGTGGGCGTGTGACCGGGTCGGTGTGGCCAACTTGGAAAATATGGTGAAGCTCACTTAACAATGCTCTTGCTTAGCAACCAAATTTTTGGGTTCAATTGTGGTCATAAATTCTCTTTCTTTTTCTTTCTTTCTTTCTTTCTTTCTTTCTTTCTTTCTTTCTTTCTTTCTTTCTTTCTTTCCTTCCTTCCTTCCTTCCTTCTGTCTCTCCCCCTCTTTCTTTCTTTCTTTCTCTCCCACTTTCTTTTTCTTTCTTTCTTTTTTCTTTCTTTCTTTCTCTCTTTCTCTTTCTATCTCTCTTTTTCTCCCTCTCCCTTCATTCCTTCCTTCCTTCCTTTCTTGTGTGTATCTCTCCCCCTTCCTTCCTTCCTTCTTTCCTTCCTTCCTTCCTTCCTTCCTTCCTTCCTTCCTTCCTTCCTTCCTTCCTTCCTTCTGTCTCTCTCCCCCTCTTTCTTTCTTTCTTTCTTTCTCTCTCTCCCACTTTCTTTTTCTTTCTTTCTTTTTTCTTTCTTTCTTTCTCTCTTTCTCTTTCTCTCTTTTTTTCTCCCTCTCCCTCCCTCCCTCCCTCCCTCCCTCCCTCCCTTCCTTCCTTCCTTCCTTCCTTCCTTTTGGAATGGGTTCCAAAAGGTACATTAAATTTCACGAACCGGTTCTGGCATACCGGTGCGAACTGGGAGAAACCCACCCTTGGAGGTGATTATACCAAGAAAGTGAGCAGTATTAATACTGTATCTGCTACCCACATTATCAAATGTAAACTGCTGTTAAAAATGGCAGTAACACCGTAGAACCTGCTTTAGAAGTTAGCAACCTCAGCTGTCAGGTTGGACAACAATTTGAAGGGGCCTTGGTACTCACTGAGCTTTCTTGCTTTCTTGCAAGGGACAGTCAGATTTGGGTAATGAAACGTCTGCAAGGAAGCAACCAGGCTCAGAGAGCAGCATGGACCTTTCATTCACAGAGCCGAGGTGGCGCAGTGGTTAAATGCAGCACTGCAGGCTACTTCAGCTGACTGCAGTTCTGCAGTTCGGCTGTTCAAATCCCACCGGCTCAGGGTTGACTCAGCCTTCCATCCTTCCGAGGTGGGTAAAATGAGGACCCGGATTGTTGTTGGGGGCAATATGCTGACTCTGTAAACCGCTTAGAGAGGGCTGAAAGCCCTATGAAGCGATATATAAGTCTAACTGCTATTGCTATTGCTATTTCAACCACGAGCTATAAATATTCTCCTTTATTGGGGCAACAATTTCTACAGTCTGGCTGCACCTTAAGCTTTGTGTACTTGCTGTTACGTCTCCTCTGATCTGTTTTCTGTCTGCCGCTGGCATTTTGCCACAGCAGCAAAATGATGTTCTTTGCTAAAAGACCACAGAATCCACTGTTCCCTTTCTGCAAGGAGCAGCCAGATGCTCGCGGAAAGCAAATGAGCAGGATCTGAATGCCATCGTGCACCCTCCTGCTCATGTTCCAGCGATTCAGAGGCATGTTTCCACCTACGTCCTGCCGCACACTTTGGCACCATCCTGTAGCTATTACCGTGGAGCTCTCACACTAGCTGGAACCGCTGAAAATGTAGCCTACACAAGCAATGCGCCTATCCTTTGAGGCCCCCTTTTCATCAAACTGAGGAATGCAGCTGTTTTAAGAAGCCTGCTTCTCTCCTGTGTCTAGGTACAGAAAAATCTAAAAGCCACTATTTTAGAAGTCAGTAGTTCTGTGTTGCCTTCCCCAATTTCTACATAAAACAACTGGCAATAACAGCAGCGTCCCTCTTCCGAGTTAATTTGCCACTCACACTGGTTAACTAATTATTGCCTTTGGGACTAGAGAAATCCATTCATCAAACTGGAGATTGGGAACTAAAGAGCAAGCATTAATGGCCTCGGCAATTCAAATGTGTAAAATGAGGCAAGTCCGATGTTCTAAACTCCTG
>NW_028261392.1:61706892-61766892 GCF_051295495.1 Thamnophis sirtalis | reverse complement strand
TAAGAAATAGCAATAGCAGTTAGACTTATATACCGCTTCATAGGGCTTTCAGCCCTCTCTAAGCTGTTTACAGAGTCAGCATATCGCCCCCAACAACAATCCGGGTCCTCATTTTACCCACCTCGGAAGGATGGAAGGCTGAGTCAACCCTGAGCCGGTGAGATTTGAACAGCCGAACTGCAGAACTGCAGTCAGCTGAAGTAGCCTGCAGTGCTGCATTTAACCACTGAGCCACCTCGGCTCTAGGAATGGAAAGGAATGACAAAAGCAGATAGAGTGCCCAATACTACATCTGTCTGTCTGTCTGTCTGTCTATTATCTATCTATCTATCTATCTATCTATCTATCTATCTATCTATCTATCTATCTATCTATCTATCTATCTATCTATCTATCTATCTATCCATCCATCCATCCATCCATCCATCCATCCATCCATCCATCCATCCATCCATCCATCCATCCATCCATCCATCTATCTATCTATCTATCTATCTATCTATCTAAAGGTCTGTGTGTGGTGTGCTTCAGCATAACTCTGGAACACCTCGAGCAGTTTGAACCAAACTTGGTACACAGATGACTTACTCTCTGGAAAAAAACAACACTGTGTGGGGTACGATACCTCTAACACCCCTCAGGGTTCTGTGAAGAACAGCCTGTTGTGCCTTAAAACGGCTTCTACTGTACAGCGCAGTAGAGTTGTCATAGTAACGGTTTGACAGTACTCCACAAGGGGGGCTCCCTCTGGTAAGAGGGAAAATCCAACATTAGAAATTACATTTGGTGGTCCGGACATTTTCCCGCTATAAATAAATTCCCCTGGCAGCACCAGGTTATGAGCTAATATGTGAATAGCAACCCATGCTGGAAAACTGAAACGTTCAGTTCCGAGTAGAAGGAATATGTGCATACAGTTTTCACAAAGATTACATCCTGCACAGTAGCAATTCAAATTATGGGCCAAGAAAAGTAAATTCTGCAAACTGTAATTTGCATATTTTAACCTTCCACTGTCACTGTTTCCCATAACTTATTTTTGTACTTGTAATTCAATGGAAGAGAAAGGAGCACAGCTATGGAAATAAAGACCCCTTGTAATCTTGTAGATGTGTTGCCCTGTTGAAACATGTGCAGAACATACAATTCTCCATTCATCCCCGACCAAGAAAATAATATGAACATCTGGTTTATCCAAAGTGTGGTGTGATAAGTTAACACTTGGTAAAGCCTCATCTTTCTTCATATATTTGTGTGCAAGGGCTAGAAATATGGCTCTTTTTAAAAATAAAAATGGAGACTTTCAGAACGGTGCGCCCTTTAGCACATTCCAGACTTGTTTAGTTCTGCAGGCAAATCATAGAATGTACTTAACTCTTGTCTACTATTTATTTTCACAGCTGCTGTAGTGCAAATCACATACCTCTGGAATTGCAGTCTAAAGATACAATTTCTACCAAGAAAAAACATGCCATTAATTGCTAGCTTATATTCTCCACACCTGGCTGTGAAGCTGGTGAGATGGAGATCAGAAGAGAGGAGGACGGGGAGAGGGCATAAGAGGGGGCCAAATCGAAGAGACAAACATGTTTTTGCAATAGTTTTGTGTAATTAATATCCAGATTTCATAGGGAGTTTTTGAGTTGTGAAGACAAAGAGAAAGCACTCGGTAGCCTTTTCAGACTGAGAAAGCACTTAGATTGAATGCTATGAAATTATCTTACTGGAATGAGTATTCTATTTTTACAACTCCGATATCTAAGGCATCCAAATTAATTGAAGTTTTGGAATTATCTAGACATTATTTTTAGGCCTAGCCTGACATCTCTCTCTCTCTCTCTCTCTCTCTCTCTCTCTCTCTCTCTCTCTCTCTCTCTCTCTCTCTCTCTCTCTGACTCTGTCTCTGTCTCTGTCTCTGTCTCTGTCTCTGTCTCTGTCTATCTATCTATCTATCTATCTATCTATCTATCTATCTATCTATCTATATTTCTATCTATCTATTTCTATCCCTATCTCTCTATCTATATCTATCTATCTATCTATCTATCTATCTATCTATCCATATCCATATCCATATCCATATCCATATCCATATCCATATCCATATCCATATCCATATCCATATCCATATCCATATCCATATCCATATCCATATCCATATCCATATCTATCTATCTATCTATCTATCTATCTATCTATCTATCTATCTATCTATCTATCTATCTATCTCTATTTATATCTGTCTATCTATCTGTCTATCTATCTATCTATCTATCTATCTATCTATATCTATCTATCTATCTATCTATCTCTATCTCTATCTCTATCTCTATCTCTATCTCTATCTCTATCTCTATCTCTATCTCTATCTCATCTATGTTGTATTTTTGCTGATAAATAAATAAAGGGAGACTAGTATAGATCTATTTCAAGCTATTTAGCTCTCATCAGCTAGCCATACCCTTACTGGGATTCGAACCTGTGCTATATTACATCTTAGGCAGATGTCTTAGCCATTAAGCCACAGGTCTGCTCCTTATCATCTATATCTATCATCTATCATCTATCATCTATCATCTATCATCTATCATCTATCATCTATCATCTATCATCTATCATCTATCATCTATCATCTATCATCTATCATCTATCATCTATCATCTATCATCTATCATCTATCATCTATCATCTATCATCTATCATCTATCATCTATCATCTATCATCTATCATCTATCATCTATCATCTATCATCTATCATCTATCATCTATCATCTAATCTATTATATATATGTATATAATTATGGAGGATTTTCTTTTGGGTTTGGTTGTATTCCTTCCCTGAAAAAAAGAAATCTGTAGCAAAATATTATTTCCGTGGCATCTGTCTTTGCAATAGCTGCCTACTTCCACATAGTACCAAAAATAAATAAATGAGATTTATTTAAAAAAAGAAAAAGAAGGGAGGGTACCCTTGTACCCTTGATTCATCATTATTTACAGAAGAAATGCTTTCTTTAGTGATGGAAGGCTTTGCCAAAAATTAACTGAAAATTCATCCATACATGAAATGGAGAAAGGGGAAAAAAGTGAATAGGTAGAGGAAAAATCAAGAAAAAGAACTGAAAGTGGCTAATTAAAAAAGGCTATGGGCAGAGGAGCACTAAGAGGGCAAAGCTTAGGGGCTGAATGTATACACACAGGCACACACAAACACACACAAACACACACAGATTTCATGAAATGGCTCAGTTTTTTGGCTTACAAATTCACAGTAAAAACAGTACAGTACTGTAATCAGCAATAAAATATAATCAAAAGTGATAATGTTATATTCATAAAAACGTAGTGTCAGGCCTGCAATTATATTCCTTTTAGAATTTTGGCCTGCCACACTTTGTCCTATTTCATTATGTTTCTTTAGTATAGTTGATGGGAGGGGGGAATAGAAAGAAGTAGGATTGTGGAATGTATTGTTATCATTCTTTTCTAGAAGACCAAGGTCATATTTTTCTCCGCACTTTTACACCTGACCGGAAGAAGCTGGGTGTGGATGCCAGCGTGGAAAAAGATTGGACCATGTGATGGATTGTGGGTGTGGGGACAAGTATCATGAACTTTTAACTGGGTGGGATTCTGATGTAATTTCCAGAATTGGGATTAACACAGATGTGCTAAGATGTCTGATTTATTAAATTGGAACTAAGAATAATTTTGCCTTGGACTCTGATTTAATTCTACATGATCCTTGGAACGCTACATATAGTTTCATATTTCATCAAGGTACAGAAATTTATCACATTTTCCCATTTGTCTCAATCCCAAATGCACCTGAAAATACTTGAGCCCCATGGCTTCCATGCAGAGGTGAGTTCCTACCAGTTCGCACCTATTCAGTCAAATCTACCAAACCAGTTAGAAGAGGTTCCACCAGTGGACCCAGAAAGCAGGCCACACCTACAGAAGAGGTTCCAAATTTTTTTGAAACCCACCACTGGTCCTTGGATATAATTATTCTACACTATCATGCTCCTATTTATAAAACTCAGTGCCTCTGTGAAAGGTAAGGATGACTACTGCGTTTGTGGTGCAATCAGAACATTGCGTGTGTTGAAGTTGTTTTAACGCAAACCAAAGATGCCTTTTAAAAAACACGTTTATATCCTATTCTTATGCATGCCAGGGCTGTGTGCGAGGTAATTTAAGCTGGTTCTGACAAGTGTCGTCGGCATCTTCATATCCGGTCACATGGGCGGCAAGCCACTCCCATCCGGTCACATGGGCGGCAAGCCACTCCCACAAAGGAGGCCACACCCACAGAGTAGATTTGAACAATTTTTGAAACCCACCATTGCTTCCATGGCTTGCTCTTGTTACCCTAAAACAAGCACTGCATCCCTCTTCATAAAACAATATAACATATATATTTTGCTGGTGTTAGAGGTAATTACGAAAAACCACATCCCCATCCTAAAAACTGCTTTCTCCATGCTTCTTATTGGTGCCCTTGTTTCTCCAAAAGGAAAACGATTGTGCCAGCTATCAATCCCTGACCCTACAAAATAGTATGAACTGAGAAATGGGAAATTCACAGAACATCACAATAATAAGCACTATGCAAATCATTCACATTTCAAACACATTTTTGTTTTAAATGTGACATAAAGTCGTTCAAACCTCGCCAGGAGTGTCCTGACGCTGTCCTGACCATTTCTGAAGCACTCCAAACTCCAAATAGACCTCTTTCATGTTCAAAAAACCTATTTCAAAAAGGGACTGTTTAAACCAGGGGTAGTCAACCTTTTTATGCCTACCGCCCACATTTGTATCTCTGTTAGTAGTACAAATTTTCTAACCGCCCACCGTTTCCACAGTGATGGTTGATTGATTGATTTGATTTTATTACATTTATATGCCGCCCTTTTCCCCAAGGGGGACTCAGGGCGGCTCACAATTCAAATCAGGGGAGGGGGTACAGACAAGAAATAAAAAAGACAGAACATAACAATACATAATTTAAAAAACACACAGCAGTCATACCATTCGAGGCGGGGGGCAACAGCTCTTTAGCCCCAGGCCTGTCGGAACAGCCAGGTTTTAAGGGCTTTGCGGAAGGCCTGGAGGATGGTGAGGGTTCGAATCTCCACGGGGAGCTCGTTCCAGAGGGTCGGAGCAGCCACAGAGAAGGCCCTCCTCCGGGTAGTCGCCAGTCGGCATTGGCCGACGGATGGAATTCGGAGGAGGCCTAATCTGTGGGATCTAATCGGTCTATTGGAGGTAATTGGCAGCAGGCGGTCTCTCAAGTACCCAGGTCCAATACCATGAAGGGCTTTATAAGTGACGACTAGCGCCTTGAAGCGTATCCAAAGACCAATAGGTGAAGTGAACTGTCGTAATGGTGATTTATAAAGTAGGGAAGTAACTTTTCTTTATAAAATTTATAAAGCAGAGTTACAGCAAACCCCCACCGCCCACCATGAAAGCTGGAACGCCCACTAGTGGGTGGTAGGGACCAGGTTGACTACCACTGGTTTAAACTTTGGAACACTTAAAGAGGACCAGAGAGGCACATGCACCGAAGCAGGAAAAGAAACTGATGGCTTGATAGAGCATCCCAAGGTAAGTGAGTCTCCACAGGCCCAGTGCCTCTGGAGACCCAGTGGGGGAGTGGGGAAGAGGCAGGGAGAATGTTGCAGTGCCTCTGCCATCGTTCATAACTGTGAACAACTGCCATGATGCTGCAACATTCGCAACTTTGGAACTGTGTCGTAAGTACTGGGTGGGGGTGGGGGGGGAGTGCTATGTTATAACTTCGAACAGTTGCTAAGTGAACTGTCGTAACCGGAGGATTACGTGTACTTCAAGCCCAAAGTAGGCTTAAAAGTCTTCACATATTTCCAATCTTTTGCTCTATATAATATTGTATTGTACGATTATGTTGTACGTTCATTACGTTATATTACATTATATATCATTGTCATTATATTATAATATTTTAATATGTAGTATGTGCTGTATATGTTATACTGGATGGATGGATGGACAGATGGACGGACAGACACAGATAGACAGAGATAGATAGATGATAGATAGATAGAGATAGAGAGATTGATGGATGGATGGTTGGATGATAGGAATACTGCCAATGGGGAATGGGGAGAGAGAGAGAGATTGGTGGATGGATGATAGGAATACTGAAGAGAGAGAGAGAGAGAGAGAGAGAGAGATATGGATAGATGGATGGATTATAGGAATACTGGCAATAGAGAGAGGGAGAGAGGAAGAGAGGGATGGGAAAGGATGGGAAAAGTACAAATTGATTGTCCTCTTTCTTGAAGGTGATAATGCCAATAATCTACCAAGAAGTTGGGGTAGTTAGCAATATATTATTTTTAACAGCTAAGCACCAGTGACCTACAGCTACACAATATGCTTCAAGTGATACATGTCTGCCTCCAGAAATGTTTTATTTGAATAGCAGGAACTAACAGATAACACTTAATAGGAAGATACATTTGTTCTCAAAATATGCTTGAAACATATTTTTTTCCCTGAGACAAAAAAGCTCCAGATAATTTCTTAGATTTCCATAATAAATATTTTAGTACCATTACTCTGGATTTTTGCCTTCCTTTGCTTGAAGATGGTTTGCAGAATGCTTTTCACTCATTGGTTTTGTGGTCCAATAATAATAATGGTGGATTATATTTGCTATCAAGAGTCATCACACTCATGGGAGGAGCCACGTCACGATGTCACAACGTGCGGTCTCGATACTCCGAGACTACCGTTGACGCTTTTGCTACTGGACGGTCCATTGAGACCTAAACTGTCCCATAGAGACAGTGATCAGGAAGACGAAGCCTTGCTGGTGTCAGGGACATCGCAAAGTCCCTGATCAACCCAAGGGAAGCGCTTCAAGCCAGCGGTAAACAGGCAGCCCCCAGGCTGATGAAATTGGGATGCTCCAGAAGGAAGGAAGTGAAAAGAGAAAGTGAGTCCATCTGGTGAGGTATTTTTTCTATTTTGCCAGAGACTGCCCAAAGAAATTTTTCTTTAAAGCCAAATTAGATCCTTAAGCAAAAGAACTGGGTGGCAAAACTAACCCTAATTGGATTGCTGTGGAAAGCTTTTTTTTTTGTAACTATTCTTTGTGGATTGAAGTGCTTGCAACATTTCTCATTTCTCCTCTTAAAATGAACGGATTGGTTTTTTTTCTTCTGCTTTTTGTTGCTTTATTTTTTTGACTTCTGGATTAAAACCTTCCTTCTTATTTTAACAATTCTTCCTATTACTTGTTCTTAAATTTCACTAAAAGTAATCTAAAGAACTTTGTTTCCTATAAGCCAGAGATAAATATTATAAAGTGAAAAGTAGCAACACTGCCATTCGAAGATCAGAGGCTGGGGTTTTGGAAACAACGTATCTATTTTCTTTCCTTCTTTGACTTCACTGACTTTGTAGCTGAAGGGTTTGCAACTTCTTTACAGAAACTGATAAAGAGCCAAGGGCACACATTGTTTTCACAGGTGCCTCTGAGAACTATTTTGGCAGGAGAAAGAAATGGGGGAAACAGAACCCTTCTCCTTTGAAGAGCATAAAAGAACTTGTGTTCAAGTCAATCTAAAATAAAAAATAAAAGAGGTCTGGAAGGCTAGAGTGGCAATGGCTATTAGTTTTTTTCTTTCTTTTTCTTTCTTTCTTCTGTTTTGGAAACATGGATCAATATTCAGATGAGGAAACCTTAAAATTCTAAAATATCTTGGCTGGAATTCAAAATCTATTGGAAGGATATGGGAGAAGAAGTTGGAAAGACTAGTCTTCCTCACAGCAAAAGATGATGGGGTTGGAGCCCCAAAAATTAAAGGGGAGAATGAAGATATAGAAGATAAAGATAAGACAATAGATGAATTTATTAATGGAGCAAACGTGGGTGAAAGTGGAAAGAAGGGAATATGGAAAAGGGAATTCGACGAATTGGAGCTCTACCCCCAGATTCCAGGACAAAGAAGAAGAAAAATAGTAATGATGATGGACTTAAGAAGAGAATTTTTTTCAGAAGCAAGATTGACAACCAAAGACAAGCTAATTTTAGTAGCAACTGGTGGGCAATGAGATTATCTGAGAGACCCTTCAAGCAACAAAGTGAGGAGAGAAGTCTATAAAAACCTTATAAAGGAGATAAAAAGAAGACTGACACCACAATTGGCAAGAGAGATAAGACTGTTTTGTTACTGGAAAGATACAGGTTGACAATGAAAGTTGATAATAAAAAAATAGTTGATTTTGGTGATTAATAAGTAAGAATTTTGTAACTCTTAGATTGTTTTAGATTGTTATCAAATGTTTATTCACTAATAATTAATTAACTATAATAATAATAATGAAATGATAATGGATATAGCGTAATGATATATACATGTATTTGGATATAAATTGCAAATTGTGACTTGGGAAAAAGACCTATAAATTTTATTAACAAATTTTTATTTAGATCTTGTTATAAAGGTGTAAGGTTTTTTTGGAGGGGGGTCTGATGAGAGGAGATGGGACATAAATAGTAAATGATTTTTAGCCAATTATAATAACAACAAGGAAATGTCAATGGACATTGTTTAACAATATATACATTCTATGGTATTGGCAAAAGTAACTTGGATATAAATTCTAAACAGTGAGTTTGGGGGGAAAAGGGGGAGGGGAAGGTTTAGAAACTTTATTAATTGACTTTTATTTAAAAGATGTTATAAAGGTGTAATGTTATTGGAGGATTTTTTTGAAATAGCTAATGAATGCCATTATGTGATTGTGTCTTTAAGTATGAATGATTTCAGGTAAAAGCATGTTCAAATAATTGTAGTCAAATGAGAATTGTGGTACATTGATAATAATATATACAAAGATTTGTGATTTAAAGTGTATAATCTAATATTAACTATAAGTAATGACTGTGGAAGAAATGCACGAAAGTTATCTGTAACCAATTGACATGCTTTCCACAAGATGCAATGAAGGATGATTATTTTTTGTGTTTTTGTTCAATTAAAATAAAATAAAAATTTTCAAAAAAAAGAGAGTCATCACACTCACACCACCAAGATTTTTCAGCTTTGTTTCCCAATTTTTGGGTGTAAATAACAGTACAGCTAAATTTCTGATAGCAAATGGATAGGATGTTGTCAATTTTTAAAGTTCTATTTTAATTTTTTAATTTTAATTTAAAATTTAATTTCATTGTATTTAACAATCTAGGAAGGACATAAAAAAATTATTACATCCAAACTTGCTTAGTTATACTCAATGCTTCTTCCAGGTGAGCTACATCAGAACAAAAATAGCTATGAAACTAAAATTAGGAGTTTGCATGGGTGTAATAAGAGTTTAGTACTCGATTCTGAATTATTTTCCCCTTTACAGGGATTTAGCAGCAGATTGCAGTTAGTGGCAACCATGGATTCTTGATGCTTCCATCGACATGACAAAATCAGCAACAAGGCACAAACACGCACCCTGTAGCGGGGGATATCAGAGGTGGTATTCAGCCAGTTCTGACAGGTTCTGGAGAACAGGTAGCGGAAATTTTGAACGGTTTGGGGAACTGGCAAATACCACCTCTGGCTGGCCCCGCCCCCATCTATTTGCTGCCTCCCGAGTCCCAGCTGATCGGCTAGGTCTTCTTTTGTTGACCTGCACAGGAGAAACGGAGCTGGAAAGCAGATTGATTGGGTGGGGAGGGAATGGGGATTTTGCAGCCTTCCCCTGAAGTGAGGTGGAAATGGGAATTTTGCAGTCTCCTTCCCCTCGAGTGGGGTGGAAATGGAGATTTTACAGTATCCTTCCCCCAGGAGTGGCAAGAGAATGGGGCTTTTGCAGTATCCTTCCCCTGCCATGCCCACCAAGCCACACCCACAAAGCCAGTAGTAAATCTTTTTGAATCCCACCACTGGAGATATGACATCATAACACCCATAGAAAAGGGGCATTCTGCTGAAAAGCCACAACTTTCATACAGCACTCTAATCTCTCATCCCTGCCCAACTCTCCATGGATGCCCCTGGACCCAATCATCTTCAGCAATTTATTTATTATGCCACCCATCTACTCTATAAAGTGACTCTTTATAATTATCAGCTTAAAACCAAGCCTGTTTAAAGCGCTTCCATGTAAGAAAAGGGATGAATATCTTTCTCATCAACTAGGATGGCCTGGGCAAGTTTTCCAAAGTTCAAAATGTAATATCGGATGCGAAAAGAAGACATAAACTCTCAAGTCTATGATGTCTACATCCTCCATTTCTTTTTCTTTTTTAGGTATTTATTGGACATTTATAGGCCGCCCTTTTCCCTGAGGAGACTCAGGGCGGCTTACAATCAAGAAGGAAGGGGAGTGTAGGACAATACAAAAGAAATGTGAACAAAAGTAAATTAAACAGTAAAACTCAACATTCACTCAACATTCGGGAGGGGTAAAAGTAAACTTATCCCCAGGCCTGATGGGATAGCCAGGTCTTGAGGGCTTTGCGGAAGGCCTGGACGGTGGTGAGGGTACGAATCTCCACGGGGAGATTGTTCCATAGTGTCGGAGCCGCAACAGAGAAGGCTCTCCTCCGAGTAGTCGCCAGTCGGCACTGACTGGCGGATGGAATACGGAGGAGGCCAACTCTATGCGATCTGATGGGACGCAGGGAGGTAATTGGCAGAAGGCGGTCTCTCAAATAGCCAGATCCACTACCATGGAGCGCTTTATAGGTGGTGAGTAGGACCTTGAAGTGCACCCGGAGATCAACAGGTAGCCAGTGCAGCTCACGGAGGATCGGTGTTATGTGAGCGAACCGTGGTGCGCCCACGATCACTCGCGCGGCCGCATTCTGGACTAGCTGAAGTCTCCGGATGCTCTTCAAGGGCAGCCCCATGTAGAGCACATTACAGTATTCCAGCCTGGATTATTTCTCAGTAATCTTCCTGTAAACTTCTTGCCAGCTTCTAAATAGTTTTCTTTCTCTCAAATCTTTGCCCTGGGATTGTATCAAATCAAGAGCTGTAGTGGCACCATGAAGGTGGAGACAGACAGATAAGCAACTTCCTCCCTCCCTCCCTCCCTTCCTCCCTTCTTTCTTTCTTTCTTTCTTTCTTTTTCTTAACATTTTGGAGGATATGACAAAGGCAGTTTTTTCTGAGAGTTGCACTAAATACAACACTGACAAAGACATTTAGCAAACCTTTCTTCCACTGAGATTTGCAGTCCCCACACGTTGGGTCAAGAGAAAAGAGCATCATCTCCTATCCTGTCAACTGTTAATATGATCATTATTACAATTTAACCAGTAAGGAAAGGAAGATGGCTAGCCGAGGTGGCGCAGTGGTTAAATGCAGCACTGCAGGCTACTTCTGCTGACTGCACTTCTGCAGTTCAGCGGTTCAAATCTCACTGGCTCAGGGTTGACTCAGCCTTCCATCCTTCCGAGGTGGGTAAAATGAGGACCCGGATTGTTGTTGGGGGCAATATGCTGACTCTGTAAACCGCTTAGAGAGGGCTGAAAGCCCTATGAAGCGGTATATAAGTCTAACTGCTATTGCTATTGCTAGTGTATTTGGAGCCAACCCAGAGAAAAATTTGGGAAGGGGTTGCATCTCATTTCAGATGTCCTTTTATGACATCCCCCTATAATTAATAAATGAATTTGGTTCAGAGAAAATTAGCTGAGGGTTATTTCAACAATATAATACCAACACAAATCACAACATAATAAAAACCCTATAACTGAACCCTATAACTTCAGTCAAACTGTCAGTCACTTCTTTATGAAAGAGCAACAAATCTATAAGACGCTTTGGCCCGATTCAACACAAAGGAGCAGAGGAATATTTTTCATTTATTTCTTGACCACATTTCTCTTCTACTGCAATTCAGAAACTCTTGGTATGTTGCACAGAGTATAAAACCAGATGAAACATCCATATTTAGTACAATTTTAAAACAATAAAAGAACCCCACCGAAAGAAAAGGCACAAAGCATAAAAACCGAAATAAAGATGGCCTGACAAAACCAGGGGAAGTTGCTCTCTGGAACTGTGATCCGACAAATGTGTGCACGTCAAAAGCGTGACGACAAAACCGCACCGAGAAAACCGCGACCTCAAAATCGCACCCACAATAGCGCGCCGACAAAAGCGCGCCCACAAAAGCGCGCCCACAAAAGCGCGATTAGGGTTAATGTAAGGGTTAGGGTTAGGGTTAGGGTTAGGGTTAGGGTTAAGTTCAGGGTTAGGTTTAGGTTTAGGGTTAGGGATAGGGTTAGGGTTAGGTTTCGGGTTATTACGTTGTTTTCGCATTGTTTGTTGTTGGCGCGCTGTTGTTGGCGCACTGTTGTGGGCACGATTTCGAGGTTGCAGTTTTCTCCCCGCGGTTTTGTCTGCACGCATTTGTCGTGCGCGCATTTGTCGGTGAACCTCTGGAACAACTCAGCTTCAAAAGCTTCTAAAATCTTAACATAGAGGGGGACATCTTGATCTCAACCAAGAATGGCTGACAAATGCTGCATGGCAATCTGTATCTCCCTTTAACAGGCTGAGATTTGGAATCAAATTAGAAAAAGAGATAGATACTTACTCTGTACCACAGTGGAGTCTTGAACATCAATCATGATGGTCGTGCTCTCTGTTGCTTTATCCATGTTGGCAGTGATAAGTGAAAGATCAGGTTCACTCCTGCTGATAGTCCTCTCTGTCTCCATTGATAGGTCACCCAAAAGCGCTTGCTCGCTTGTCTCTAGGCTGCCACCATCTTGCTCCACTGGACTGGCCTCCTTGCTTTTGTCTAACATCTGGTGACCTTCTGAAGGACTTGGATCTTGGGTGGGCATGGGAAGCTCGGCGTTATTTGTTGTTGCTTCACTGGTCCTGGGTGAAGAATTTAGAAAGAGAGGGCCATAGTAAGGGATAGAGATTACGGACACGTGTTTGTGAGCCAAAGCAGAAAGAGGAGAATAAGAGTAAAAATAATAGCTAGGATATCACAGTGTTTTAAATAACTTAGATATATTGGATACTTGTAGATGTGATCCCGATTCACCCACGTCACACCTATCCTCCGCGAGCTGCACTGGCTGCCTGTTGGTCTCCGGGTGCGCTTCAAGGTGCTAGTTGTCACCTACAAAGCCCTTCATGGTATTGGATCTGGGTACTTGAGAGACCGCCTACTGCCAATTACCTCCACTAGACCAATAAGATCTCATAGATTAGGCCTCCTCCGAATTCCATCAGCCAGCCAGTGTAGACTGGCAACTACCCGGAGGAGGGCCTTCTCGGTGGCTGCTCCGACCCTCTGGAACGAACTCCCCATGGAGATTCGTACCCTCACCACCCTCCAGGCCTTCCGCATAGCCCTTAAAACCTGGCTGTTCCGACAGGCCTGGGGCTAAAGACTTCAACCCCACTCGAATAGTATGACTGTTGCGCTTTTTAACGGTGTATGATCTTCATGTTATGTTTTGTAACTTGTCTGTTCCTCCCCTCCCTTGAATTGTGAGCCGCCCTGAGTCCCCTCAGGGAAAAGGGCGGCATACAAATAAAGTAAAATCAAATCAAATCAAATCAAAAAAATCTTCCGAAACACTGCAGAAAAAAGTTACTTTTTTTTTTTTGCTGTAAGCTACAAGCAATTAAAGTGAATATCCACTTTTCAGAAAAACTTGCTTTTTTCAGTTTTTAGTTTCTTTATTAGCTTCTCTCTATGCAGCAATTATTAGATAGCAGTATGTGGAAGAATTCTACTCATCTATTTTCAAGCAGCCAGTGCTCTGTTCTTCCAGTTTTCCACCATCATTAATATCTTCTTTCCCAAATTGCACATTGTTTGCCTAGTATGGTTTAAAGCCTGGCCATGAAACTACTATAAATCTCTTCAACAATGTGATCCCTGTATAAATGAATAACAACACATTTTGGCTACATGTTTATTTGCACTAATCTGTTATTCTATTATTATACACTATTCTATTATTTTACACTATTCTATTATGTTTATTTCATTTCATTTGTATGCCGCCCTTTTCCCTCAGGGCGGCTCACAACTCAAACCAGGGAAGGGGGATACAGACAAATTAACAACAACACAAAACAATACATAATTTAAAACACGCAACAATCATACCATTCGAGATAGGGGCAACGGTTCTTTAGCCCCAGGCCTGTCGGAACAGCCAGGTTTTAAGGGCTTTGCGGAAGGCCTGGAGGGTGGTGAGGGTGCGAATCTCCATGGGGAGCTCGTTCCAGAGGGTCGGAGCAGCCACAGAGAAGGCTCTCCTCCGGGTAGTTGCCAGTCGACACTGGCCGGCGGATGGAATTCGGAGGAGGCCTAGTCTGTGGGATCGAATCGGTCTGGTGGAGGTAATTATTATATACTGTCCTATTATTATACACTAGCAATTAGACTTATATACCGCTTCATAGGGCTTTCAGCCCTCTCTAAGCGGTTTACAGAGTCAGTATATTGCCCCCAACAACAATCCGGGTCCTCATTTTACCCACCTCGGAAGGATGGAAGGCTGAGTCAACCCTGAACCGGTGAGATTTGAACCACTGAACTGCAGATAACAGTCAGCTGAAGTAGCCTGCAGTGCTGCATTTAACCACTGCACCACCTCGGCTCTGTTATTCTATTATTATACACTATTCTATTATTATACAATTAAGAGGGCTAGAAGATTGCACTTACTGATATCTAAACTTGAAGAAAATGATCTGTAAAATCCATTAATTTTCTAGGAAGATGGCTATTTCTGACGTAGTTAATTTCATACGTTCAGTTTTACAATGCAGAGATGTCTGCTTGATTTCCCTTGCTTTATATGAGTAGTGTGCATTTTCCTTTATACCTGCATTTTGCTTTCAGGAAAAGCCACATTCAAAGTAAAGCCAATTAAACTTCCCCTTTCTATTCACTGTTTTCTGAGAAAGTCTGACATCCTTCAGTGTGTTTAGAGAAATGAAGAGAAAGGAGACTCTGTCCATGTAGAAGGAATAAGAGTCCCTGGCTCACGTAATTACTTTGCAAAGAGAAAGTTTCATTAGCCCTTTCTCAGAGTCATGGTACAGTCACGAATGGCAGCTTTTAACAAATCCTCTACAATCTCATTGGCTTTTCTCATCTGGAAACATCTCCAACTGTGTCTCAGTTGTGCATTTCCCTCCCTTCTGTCCAAAAGCTTGGTGCTATAATTTCAATTGTGCTTTCCTTAAATTATTTTCCACGTTAAGAATTAGGACTGACAACTGGCAGGGATAAATCAGAGGATTCCAGATTAGAAACAGCATCAATTGGTCCACCTCCCTATCAAATATTATACATACTGGTATGTGACTCATCTAGAAATACCTCTGATTTCAGGATCAAAAAATTTGGCAGGGATGACCGAGTCTGTATTTATATTGTACATCAAAGGAGAGTTTCAAAGGGAATACCATGTCAGCAAAAATAACCCTCAGAAAATACAGTATTTGCCTTAGCAAGTCTTTTTTATATTAATGAATGGAACAAAACAAATAATAACTTACTGAAAAGTACCTTGTAGGATGTCCTGGCTCAAAACTCAATAGTCTTAACCACTGTACTATACCTGCTGTCAAAATTAGCTATGATTTTAAAAACAGCCAGCAAATAGCATTAAATTTAGTCTTCCAAAGTAGATGAGCACTGAAATACATTTATTTAAATAAAATGGATTGGTTGATTATTTTGTACCATTAAGTCAGTCAGTGATGGCATGGCTAGATTTTCTCCATTATGATGAGTCCCTAACTTGATCCTTCAGGTAAGTGCAGTAATTGAGGCCATCTATCTTGCTGTTCACCATCCTCTTCTTTTTGTTCCTTCCACCTTTCCCAGCACTAGAGCCAGAGGTGGGTTCCTACCAGTTCACACCTATTCGGTAGAACCAGTTCATCAAATCTACCGAACCGGTTAGAAGAGGTTCCACCAGTGGACCCGGAAAGCAGGCCACACCTACAGAAGAGGTCCCAAAAATTTTTGAAGCCCACCACTGGTCCTTGGATATGATTATTCTACACTATCATGCTCATATTTATAAAACTCAGTGCCTCTGTGAAAGGTAAGGATGACTACTGCGTTCGTGGTGCAATCAGAACATTGTGTGTGTTGAAGTTGTTTTAACGCAAACCAAAGATGCCTTTTAAAAAACAAGTTTACTTCATATTCTTATGCATGCCAGTGCTGTGTGTGAGGTAATTTAAGGTGGTTCTGACAAGTGTCGTCGGCATCTTCATATCCGGTCACATGGGTGGCAAGCCATTCCCATCCGGTCACATGGGTGGCAAGCCACTCCCACAAAGGAGGCCACACCCACAGAGTAGGTTCAAACAATTTTTGAAACCCACCACTGACTAGAGCCTTCTCCTGAGAGCTAGGTGGTTTCAAAATGCATCCAAAGTAGGATAATTTGAGCCTGATCATTTGTACCTTGAGTGAGAATTGAATTCTTTGATGATTCATTTGTTTATTTTTCTAGCTGTCCAGAGCATTCTCAGGAGTTTCCTGAAATAACCAGATTTCAAATGTGTTAATTCTCTTTCTAAGTTCTAACGTCCTAACCTTCCTTATCACAAGGAGTGCCACAGCCTGTCCTTTGTAGATATAGACACATCACAACATCTTAATATCTTTTCCAAAGATTTCATGGTTGCTTTTCCAAGTGTTAGTCTGGGGTATGTTTCCTAACTGTTGGATTCTTTTCTGTTGATAATTGATCATGAAAAGGTAGAAGTTTACCATTTTAATAACTTGCTTGTCAGTTCTAAGGCTGATTGTTGTCATTAAGTTTGTCTTCTTTATATTTTAGTCCCATTTTTTTCCCATTCTGTCCTTTGGCTTTTATTACTAGAACTTGCATATAGCAATAGAATTTAGACGTCGTATGTACCACTTCATAGTGCTGGATTGGAATAGGTTTCCAATCACCCGCCCGAGTGTTTGATTGCTGAATGAAAGTTGTGTTTTATTATTTTTCTTTTGTTCACAAATTGTTTTGTTTTGACCTTGCACTTCCCCTCCCCTGTGGTTGTAAGCCGCCCTGAGTCCCCTCAGGGAAAAGGGCGGCATATAAATCCCAATAAACCTCTAAACCTCTAAACCGCTTTACAGCCCTCTCTAAGTGGTTTATAGAGTCAGCATATTGCCCCCAACAATCCGTGTTCTCCTTTTACCCATCTCAGAAGGATGTCAACCTGAATCAACCTTGAGATGTTTAAGATCGAACTCCTGGCAGTGGACAGCGAGTTAACCTGCAATGCTGCATTTTAATCACTTGCACAGCCATAGTTCTGCATAACTTTCGCATTTTCAGCTATCAGAATACTGTTTGCATATTTCAGGATAGTGATATTTCTTCATCCAATTTTAAAAGCAGATTTCTTTTTTCTTGTCCAGCTTAGAATACATTAAGCATATTGGTTGAATAAATATGGGGAGAATATAGTCCTCACTCCTTTGACAACCTGGACAGAGTTTATTTTGCCATATTCTGCCCATACTTTCACTTCCTGGTCTGTCTATAGGTTTTGCATGAGGATAATGAAATGTTCTGGAATTCCCATTTTCCTAAGCACATTCCACATCTTGGCATGGCTGACACAATCAAATGCTATTCTATAATCAATTTAACACATGCTGAATTTTGGGGGGGGCATTCTTTGGCTTCCTCAATCATCCAACATTCATCGGCAATAAAGTTTTGTATTAACTGACTTTTCCTAAATCCAGCCGGCATCTCCTTTTCCATTGTATGACTCCAGTCTGCATTGAATTAGTCTAAATATTATTTTGCTAGCATGTGAAATTGAGAATATTGCACAACAGTCTGCACACTATTAAATCTCCCTTTCTGAACACAGGAATGTGATCAACCTCTTCTAATCTGTTAGTAATAATACTGTTCTTCAGATTTGCTGGCATAGCTTGATTAGAATCTGTATTGATTCTTCTGTTGCTTGCCTTATTTCTGCGGATATTCCATCAGGACACAAAAAAAATAAACTATTGTAATGAAAACTTCTCGCTAACAAGAATAAGAGCAATACTTTTATACATTGTTAAATAAAACTGTCCAGAACTGGGCAGTAAAATTTGGATGACCACAGGATAGCAATAACATTTTTGTTTGCAACTTTCATCTGATAACTCTAATACACTGTAAATGTGCATATTGAAAAATAGCACATATTTTTTCTTTGCTTAATCCTTCCATTAGCGCAGTGGTTCTCAATCTGTGGGTCGGACCCTTTGGGGGTCGAACGATCCTTTCACAGGAGTCGCCTAAGACCATCGGAAAACACATATTTTCGATGGTCTTAGGAACCAAGACACCAATGTTATGGTTGGGGTTACTACACACAACATGAGGAACTGTATTAAAGGGTCGCGGCATTGGGAAGGTTGAGAACCACTGTGTTGGAGTATAACAAATCCAAATTAATCTTATTTGAGTTCCATGTAGAGTGTGTAAAAGTACTTATAAATATGCAACAAAGCTAAAAAGAGATCCCCTTTTACTTCTGCATTCTTTTCTATCTTTTGTCTTAT
Organism: Thamnophis sirtalis; assembly: GCF_051295495.1. Classification (NCBI taxonomy): domain Eukaryota; kingdom Metazoa; phylum Chordata; class Lepidosauria; order Squamata; family Natricidae; genus Thamnophis; species Thamnophis sirtalis. The sequence continues at coordinate 61,748,300 of NW_028261392.1, read as the reverse complement.
GTGATATTTTAAAGAGCTCATCAAGAGTTTATAATTCAAAGAGTCCTCCAGTGTTACCCCAAAAGAAGGGGAAGTAAGAAGGGGGAAAGGGACCCAAAGAAACACATGTAGGAGACTAAGAAAGAAACATTAGTTTTTGTGCCCACAAATAATAGATGAAGTTTGTTGTTTTTGAAGCAGTCTGGACAATTTGGTGTAATTTGTATAAAATGACAGCATCCATATAATTGTATAATTATGGCAGATTTGCACAAGTAATTTAAGTTTCATGAATCACAGCAATTTGCATGTGATTCATGTCATTTAACTGTTATAAACTGACATTCAATTGTGATGGACACCTCCTTCCTCCTATTATTTCAGAAAACTGAGTTTTTACTGCACATCACTTTTATCTCGTCCCTTTCATCTATGCGTGTAAGGATACTAAATGATTATTGCCACATGTTGCTTGTCTATGGAGCTGACTGAGAGGGTAATATCTGCATTTGAATCTACGGTATATCTGCATGTGTATCTATATCTACCTCTATACCCATATCTGTTGTGATCCAGCAGGAGCTATTGGAGCTGCCACCAGACTCCGACAGCGAGGGGCCCTATGAGTCAGCTCTGGAGGATGTGGAGGACCCCGGACAGGGTTCCGACTCCGATCAGAGTGCAGAGAGGCTGGTTGGCCACCAGGAGGCTCCTGAGCCTTGGACCAGTGGGGAGGAGACAAGGGAGTGTGATCCTGATGTCATGCATTGGAGCAGTGGGGAGGAGACAAGGGAGTTGGTCCTGGATGCCCGGCAATGGAGAGCTAAGAGGCATAAAGAACAGTTGCGCAGTTACAGGAGATAATTGCACTCAGCTGGTGGTAATTAGGCTCCTCTCAAGACTATAAAAGGAATGATTGTGCACACGCTCGTTGCAGGAGTTGTAAGCTCTGCTGCGCGATCGTTTTCTGACCCCCCTCTTCCCACACCAACACACTCCGAGTCAAAGATAAGTTACGGCATTTAATTAACAGACAGACAGGTCCTTGGCAGCAAACCGGCACAGACAAGCTTGGGCAGCAATCCAGCACAGATAAGCCGTGGCAACAATCCAGCCTGCCAAGCTCACAATAATGTTCTCCAACATTAGTTCCTGCGTTGACTTCTGCAAAAAGGGCGTGTGCACAAGCAGTCCTTTTATAGTCTGGAGAAGAGCCTAATGACCACCAGCTGAGTGCAATTACCTCCTGTACTTGCGCAACTGTTCCTGACGCCTATTAGCTCTTTGGTGCCGGGCATCCAGGAACAACTCACTGCTGGCGTCTGGATCACTCTCCTTTGTCTCCTCCCCACTGGTCCAAGGCTCAGGTGCTTCCTGGTGGCCAACCAGCCTCCAACCAGTCACATGGGCAGCAAGCCACTCCCATAAAGGAGGCCACACCCACAGAGTAGGTTCAAACAATTTTTGAAACCCACCACTGTTGTGAACTATCTGTATATTATTTTAAAAGAATGTAATAGCAGAAGAAAAGTATGTTTTCTGACAGTTATTCAGGCAGTACACAAAAGAAGCAGAGTACAATATTCAAAAGAGGAAAGGTAGTACAAGAAACAATGTATGGAAACTAATCAAAGAGAGAACCATCCTAGAAGTAAAGAGAAACGTCCTGATGATGAGAACAATTAATCAGTGGAATGACTTGGGTGCTCCAACCTTAGAGGGTTTTAAGAAGAGATTGGAAACCATTTGTCTGAAATTGTATAGGGTTTCCTGCTTGAGCAGGGGGTTGAACTAGAAGACCTTCAAGATCCCTTCCAACTCTGTTATTCTATTAATTCTGTCTATTAGGGTAAAAATATTCTACAGAGGGGAAAAAAATCCCATTCTCCTGGGCTCTAGCTTCACTTCTTTCAGGTTTCTATAACGGACTTCACTTTGGTTTCACTTAATTGTCAGCTACTTATTGCTTTAATAACTGTTTGTACAATCCAATAATTCCTAGATGATCTGAATGTGTAAAATGGCTATTAGCCATTAATAGTCAATCTAGAAGACCATTACAATTTGCTGCATTTCACTAAATGTTTATAAAGGTTTAGCAATCACCTATTTTGGTGGTTAGCAGAAATAAGAATGGATAGGCACGCACCTATTTATTTCCTTGGGGAGGCCCCATCAAGAACCTACCTTTTTAGCTCCATGTCAGCCACTGGTTCCTTTTCAGCAATGGTCTCCTTCTCTTCTCCATTTTCATTTTGGTCCCCATTCTGCTCTCCTTTCGCTGGTGCGACTCCTTCTGGCCCATTCTCTTGGCTGACTGTTCTATTCTCCTTGGGTTCAGTCCTCACCCTACGGTGTCGGCTACGCCTCTGACTCTGCCGGAGCCTAGCTCTGTCCTCAAAGCTTACGCTCCCTTTGCTTTCCTGATCATTGATATCACAATTCCCATGAAATGATTTGTGGTGCCATTCTTCCCATTCCTTCTTGGCCTGAGGAGATGGACTTCTCTGGTCATCCCGGATGCTGGGTTTGGACCCTGGGGGTTTTTGCTCCAGACTTTCTCCGTTTGTCTGCTCTGGTCTACCCCCTTGATCACCCTCAATCTTTTCCAGGCCGGAGTTTTCCAGTAACTTTCTTTTCCGAAAAATACTGGCATTTGGATTGAGCAGAGGAGGTTCATCCTTGTTGATGCCCTCTTGGCTAGACATTTGCCTATGTCGCCGGAGCCGGCTAGTCCGCTGTTCCCACACAGACATGTGATGTCTCCTTCTCCTCTCCCTCCTGGGAAAGGAAAACAAATGGGTTCAATCCATCTGTGCCCTGTCAGAAACATAAAAACACATACCAGTACATACAGCATGCAACTAGGACCATACAAACATCACATATTGGGCCTTGATTCTCTCTTTCCCTGAATTTCATGAATGCACAGCAAAATCACAGCATCTCCGGGATAATAAAAGAATCAAGTCCACTTGCATGACGTCAACAAATCATTAGAAGACATTTCATTCCACATTCACGGGGCACATGGCAATAAGCCTGAACAACAGGACAATGAGGCCAAAGACCGACAAGACAACACTGTCTTTGTGAAAGCACCCAACAGATCACTAAAACATATGGTATCAGTCTGCATGTACTGCAATCTTAATAAACTTACAGTACAAGTAGAAGAAGTAAATGTTCATCAACAAGCAAGGATATGGTAAGGATGACTTAAAGTATTGCATGCAAGCACAAGGGCTACTCAAGACCGGCCCATTTAGTAGGCAAATGGGACGTTTCCTTTGCTACTCTGAAAGGGTGGTGATTAGCCAACAGCCTGAAGAGGGGAGATGGGCCCAGAGAAGTACATGCAGAGGGCTCAGGAAGAAATAGCAGTAGGGGAGGCATGCGGTACCAAGTCCCATTCAGCTCAGTGCCAGGGTGAAGCAAATGCATCCAGGGTGATCCAGTGGCCCAGCAATCCCATATTTAGAGGCGGGCAATGCTTAGGTTCTCCTCTCAATGCTTGGATTCAATCAGTCACCTGCAGCCCATAACCCACTGTTTTGAAAGTAGGTCCTTTTGGCACATATACAGGGTTGGATAACTAAGAAAGCTGCTCTTCTCAGTTGCTAGGGAAATTGTCTGTTAACATGCAATATCTCTACCACTGATGCCATCAAGCCTGTACCTCTCATCATCTAACAGCTTTGGTTCCACCACAAAACCGTGGAGGACAAAATTGCGCTCGATGAAAGCGCGCATTTGACGTCATCACAGCGTGACGAAAACATCGCGCTGTGATCGAAAAATGTAAAAATAAAGCGAAAACCTTACCCTAACCCCCCCCAAACCTAACCCTTAACCTAACCCTAAATCTAATCCTTAACCTAACCCTAAATCTAACCCTAAACGTAACCCTTAACCTAACGCTAAACCTAACGCTAACCCTTAACCTAACGCTAAATGTAACCCTAACGCTCTAAACCTAACCCTAACCCTTAACCTAACCCTAACCCTAAACCTAAACCTAACCCTTACCTTTATGTGAATCGGCTTGCTTTAATTTTAATTTTATTTCAATTTTTAATTTTTTTCGTCGCGCTGTGATGACGTCAAATGCGCACTTTCACCGAGCGCGATTTTGTCCTCCGCAGTTTTGACGGGTCACGACAGCTTTAAGGGGCAACTGAAAATTGTATGTGCTGCTGTGCAAGTGTTTATCTGTAGTACCGAATGTTCCAAGGTTTTTTTTGCTGATCTTATAAAATTGCATACCATAATTTTATGGACAGACACATGGACACAGGAGTAACACATGTCTAGCATATTGGTAAGAAAACACACAACACACTGACATACGTACAGTCACACATGATTTAATGGACTGTTTTTTGCACACACACAACAGTGTAGTTGTTACAATACAGTTCAGACCTGTTTCATACACAAAAGCCTACTCTACAAACAAACATAAAGCACACTCTCATACTTGTATAATAAATACGGATTATAGACCCACACTGGTTTATAGCTGCTCAAACTGTACACACATAAACACTATTAGATTGAAACATCCACCCATACAACATAAACATGAAACAACACATACTTGAACTCAATAGCAGGAGTCTATCACATACACACATGTAACCTCTCACAACAAGCCATCACATGCACACATACAGATTACTGGTACGTGGTTCCCACATCGACATGTGGTGTCTCCTCCTTCTGTCTCTTCTGGGGAAGGAAAATGAATGCATTCAGTCCACTGCAATGTCACCGATGGTCCCTGCACTCAAAATCCCATATAATGCACAAGTAGAAAACCAAAGACCTATTAACCCTTGTACATAAATTCACTTGTGATGCAATGGGTGGCTACATAAATTAGTTAAATAAAACCCAATTCATTACTTCCATAGTGAACATTAAATATAAGCCAATGTCTATGAGTTTGGAATACATATTTTTTCACAGTTAAGAAAAAGTATACAAAAAGAAGGAAATACATAGATATTTGTTCTGCGCTGGACTGAAAGAGTGTTGAATATGCAGCAAAAGGTCAAAACTTTATGGGAAGTTAGATTGTGTGGTTTTTCCGCCTGAAGCGGGATGTGTTTGTTTTTAGTCTGTGGTGTCTTGTTTTATTTTATGTTTTTAATTCCTTTAATTCTTAATTATATTTTGTAAGCCGCCCAGAGTCCATTCAAATGGACGATTCTATTAAATCTAATAAATAATAATAACAATATGCCAACATTTGGTGTTGAGATAGTAATTGTACAAAGGTTGTTTTTTTCTTCAAACTGCAGAAATCTGAGGTCAGTTTCTGGCAGAGGTGTGTTCCTACCAGTTCGCACCTATTTGGTAGAACCGGTTCGTCAAATCTACTGAACCGGTTAGAAGAGGTTCCACCAGTGGACCCGGAAAGCAGGCCACACCTACAGAAGAGGTTCCAAAAATTTTTGAAACCCACCACTGGTCCTTGGATATGATTATTCTACACTATCATGCTCCTATTTATAAAACTCAGTGCCTCTGTGAAAAGACCCTAACCGCTAACTTCTGAATAGCTACTTGGACCGACCTAAGTACTAATTCATAATTTCATATCCGGTCACATGGGCGGCAAGCCACTCCCACAAAGGAAGCCACACCCACAGAGTAGGTTCCAACAATTTTTGAAACGCACCACTGGTTTCTGGCATTGCATTTAGGACTATCAGTATATAAAGCAGAGATACATAATGAAAGTAATGATGCCCTTAAGGCATGTTTACCTCCTGGTGAGTTTTCTTGGCAATAAAATAGAAATGATGTCATTGCTTTTTCTGGGCTGTTTGATCAACCTCCATTATAGCCAACAGCTAACTAGGGGCTGCCATTTGCTGAAGCCTTTTTGTTATATAAGAATTATTTAAATATTTCATCAGATTCACCCATGAAATGGTAAGTCATATCTGTATCTTGAACACACAGAAAATGCTTTTTGCTACTTTGCCAATACTTTATAAAAGCATATTCAATCTGTAGCACATTACTGTTTTGCATCTTTTATTAATTTCCCACTTGTTACTACTTCCTAATATGAGCACCTTCAGAAAAAAATAGCTGTGTATTTCATCTTGGAAATAACCAAACCGATTCTAGGTAATGGAAATATTACAGTTTTGAATAATTTTCATCAAAAACATAGTTAAAAAAAAGATAGATTGTACTACTTTTGAACTTCCTTTAAAATGTAGTTACAGAGGAGTATTAGGGCATATTGTGAATATTGAATCTTCAGCAGAATCTTCAGAATCTGTACACAATCAAAAGCAGGAGTTGTCTTAATAGAAAAGCTGAGGTAAAAAATTGAAATAAAAATATATTTCAGCCCATGTTTACATCATGGAAGTTACATCAGGCTGGTTGGTCTCGATCCCACATACTTTTGAGAGCAGTACAACATATGTAGAAAAAAAAAATTCAATACAACCTCTGAATCAACCTTCTTCTTTCTAGTTTATGTCATGCCTTCCACGTGTCTTTGACATTCTTAAAATATTGCATAAAATAATGGAAAGCAGGGGCAGAAATATGAATTAAAAAGAACTATTAAATATACCAATAAAAATCCAGGAAGAGTCATCTACTAGAAATTTATTGATGAACGATGTTTATACTATATTTGTGTCTGCTTTGGGATAATACTTTAAATAAAATGGAACATCGCTTTGTAATCAATTCTCTCTATTTGTATTATCTGTAAAATTATTAGTAACTGGTTTAAAATCAAATCATTAAAGCAACAAAGAGAATGTTAATCATATATTAATCAATGAATTGATAAATTAATGCCAGTGCTCTATCCCTAGTATGTACTATCAATAATAATATAATACTACGACACTGTCAGGCACGAAAGTCAGATTCACACGTTAAGGTTCAATTAAACTGATTTATTGCTAAAAATCTATGCATAGCAATCTATTTGCCTAGTGGTCAGCACCTGCTTAGAGATAGATAAGGAACAAAGGTTTGGACTATTTTGTGTCTATATGAGGATTCTAGATTTTTCACTGAACTTCTGTCATCCCTTCTCTTACAGACATAAAGGTAACTTGTAGGTTTATGCTATGTCAGTGTTTCTCAACCTTGGCAACTTGAAGATGTCCAGACTTCAACTCCCAGAATTCCCCAGCCAGCATTCGCTGGCTGGGGAATTCTAGGAGTTGAAGTCCGGACATCTTCAAGTTGCCAAGGTTGAGAAACACTGTGCTATGTCTTTCTGTCATTAAACATGGATAGAAAATGGAAAACAGGTGACAAGGACAGAAAGGCTTGTTCAGGATAGTCTCCGTTGACGTAGTATGTAGAAAATAAGAATTAGTTCAAAGGAGGCTCACCCCAGATGTTTCCCAAAAATTGCTCCAGAAGAAAAGAGTTCTCATGGGAACGGATTGAGACTGTGATGGAAAAAGCCCAGGAATTTTGAGGAAAAAGATAAAGTAGGAAAGTTGAACTCTAATGGGCTAGTTCAATCTTGTTGGAAAATATAAAATTATATAGGGATTATAGCTTAATGGAGCAATTGCACAGAGCTGTTTGGATTCCTCAGGAGAAATTTCTCAGCTGAAATCATTTTTTTAACTTTGTGTGCTGCTGAGAATCACATAGGTGAGATGGATGTGTGTGTGTGTGTGTGTGTGTGTATGTATGTATGTATATATGTATGTGTTTTCTGAGGTTTTCGCGGGTGTTAGTATGTAGGTCTCTAGTTATTTGGGTTTTCTCGCACATAAAATTGGAGATGTCTTGGCGACGTTCGTATGTATGTATGTATGTATGTATATATGTATATAATAATGGAAAGCAGGGGCAGAAATATGTATATGTGTATATGTGTATATGTGTATATGTGTATATGTGTATATGTGTATATGTGTATATGTGTATATGTGTATATGTGTATATGTGTATATGTGTATATGTGTATATGTGTATATGTGTATATGTGTATATGTGTATATGTGTATATGTGTGTGTGTATGCATATATGTGATGCATTTATACCTATCATAGATCACACATGTGAAGGATAAGAGGAATATATAATATTAGTTACCTGAATAACTATTAATTGTCTGAAAAATAAGCTATAATGTTTATAAAATTGATTAATCCCTCATTTGAATATACCAACAGTTCTGTTTGTGTCTTATACAAATGACTCTCACACCCAGAATCACTCTACACACAGAGTAGATATCTCCCGCACTTTCTTCCAGCAGAAACAGAAGGAAGGAAGGAAGGAAGGAAGGAAGGAAGGAAGGAAGGAAGGAAGGAAGGAAGGAAGGAAGGAGAAGTACTGCGTAGGGAGAAAATTAAAGAAGTTCAGTGCCTTATGATAGAATGAACTTCATAAAGCAACCAATTTCCACTCATTCATTTCTTTTCATAGACCTTCAATTCTTTTCAGTATGTATAATGGAACCCTAACAAACACCACTCTAATTCATAGAAAATTATCTGTGAGAAAATAACTTCCCCTTGGAGAAATTAGATGCTGTATTTACATTTAAAGTTTTAAAGCATGGGTGTCCTCTACAACATGTGACTACTTGATGGACAACATGTTCCCATCTATGCATAATCGGGATGGAAGATCATCCCCAGAGAGTCTGTTTTCTGCCCAAAATTAAGGTTGGTCTGAAAGTGTGGTTTTATGTGGGGCAAACTGCTAAGTGTGAGGTAACAAACAGCATGAATTACCATTGCCACTGTTTCCTGGTTTGAGAAAGGCTGCAATTGTGTTTTGATAAAGTTGGGGGAATATCCTCCTGGCCAAAAAGTCCATCAGTTGTACCAGCTGGAGTCACAAATGCATTTCTCCTTGCTGAGCTAATAATGTGCCCTCTCCCCTATCAGGAGGTAAAGATGAAAGGAAGCCTGGACCTCAAGGGCTTCTGAGATTTATCCTAAGCCTGTTCTGTCCTGTTCAGGCCCTCACATTTCTGAGCATTGGGACATTTCCCCCACTTCCCCTGTTCAGTTTGGACTGTGTTATTAATGATTTCACTCCTTACTGCAGTGGTGGGATTCAGCCAGTTCGCACCTATTCAGGAGAACCGGTTGGCAACTTTCTAAGCAGTTCAGAGAATTGATTGTTGGAAGAAATCTCCTTTTGTTTTTTTTCCACTTTACAGGGGTAATCCTGTAAGGAAGGCAGGAAGGAAACATTCTAGTGTTGTTTCTAGCCTAATCTTTATTGCCCTGCTTATAGAAACTGCCTCTCTGGTTAACCCTTATTACATTGTAACAGCTAAGGTGAAGCGCCCATCAACGTGAGTGATGTTGAGTTAGCCATGGCCACCCAGTCACATGACCACCAAGCCCCACCTACCCTGCTGGTCATTAGGGTAGAGAACTGGTTTTTAAATTATTTGAATCTCACCACTGCCTTACTAGCAGATGAGCTATCCCAAAAGTTTTATGTAGATATTAAAAACAGTGAGGGAGAGGTGAGTCCTTGTGTCTCCCACCAGAGAATGTCAATGCCGCAGGCCTCTATTTCCTCTACTCTCTTCAGTTGGAACCCACTACTCAGGGAGGAAGAGAAACCCAATAAAAAAACATCTCTGTCAATCCTTAGGTGGTCCAAAGTGATACCTTCATGGTTGAAGATAACAAACTCTGCCATTGGACACTACCTCCCTTTAAACCTACTGCAGGTCATCTACAATGATCAATATAGCTTTTGTCCATTTCCAACAATTGAATCAGTGGTGGGATTCAGCCAGTTCGCACCTATTCGGGAGAACCGGTTCATAACTTTCTAAGCAGTTCAGAGAACCAGTTTTTGGAAGAAATATTTTGTTTCTTTCCACTTTGCAGGGCTAATCCTGTAAGGAAGGCAGGAAGGAAACATTCTTGTGTTGTTTCTGAGCCGAGGTGGCGCAGTGGTTAGGGTGCAGTACTGCAGGCCACTTCAGCTGATTGTTATCTGCAGTTCAGCAGTTCTAATCTCACCGGCTCAAGGTTGACTCAGCCTTCCATCCTTCCGAGGTGGGTGAAATGAGGACCCGGATTGTTGGGGGCGATATGCTGACTCTGTAAACCGCTTAGAGAGGGCTGAAAGCCCTATGAAGCGGTATATAAGTCTAACTGCTATTGGTATTGCTAATCTTTATTGACCTGCTTACAGAAACTGCCTCTCCGGTTAACCCTTATTACATTGTAACAGCTAAGGCGAAGCGCCCATCGACCTGAGTGACCTTGAGTTGGCCAAGCCCATCAGGTCACATGGCCACCAAGCCCCACCTACCCAGATGGTCATTAGGGCAGAGAACCGGTTGTTAAGTTATTTGAATCCCACCACTGAATTGAATCCACACTGGAATGAATCCAGATAATCCATCCATCTGAAGCCCTCTGCCCACCTAGTTTTTCAACAACTTTCTTTGAAAAAAGAAGGAGGGAATTTGGTAATAGTTTTCTAAATTCCTAATAGTACTATTGGTATTGTTGAGAACCATGAGAAATTTGGTAGATGTTATAGTTGCTTGATTAGGAAGAATAAGTCCCTCTCTTTTGTTTTGCATTTTTCTAGCACTTGAGTACCGACTTCATTCAGTGTAAGCATTTATAAAAATCTGCTGAAAATATTAATGGAAATGGCATCAGCAGTTTTGATTCACGGGGCTGAAAAAGGTTGAACAGATGAACCAGGTTGGGTTCCGGTCGGCTTTACTGCCGATTACCTCGTGCACGTGCTTTGCATGCATGCATGCGGTGATGCACGCTGTGCACCCATGCGCAGTTCAATTAAAATTATTCTGCGCATGCACATAACTCAAAAACAAGATGGTGGCAGCGGCAGCGACCGGGAAACTGGTTCAGAGGTGTGGTAGGCCTGGGTCACTGCTGCTTCCAGCAACCCAGGCCACCATACCACTACTGGCTCGGCCGAACTGGTAGAAACCCACTTCTGGGTTGAACCATTAACGTCAAATAGCTGGAAATATTTTTGTCATCCTTGCCTGGGCTTTTAAAAAGTAAAGTTTAATTTCCGTCATGAATAAGCAGGGTTGGGTTCCTGCCAGTTCTAACCTCTTCTATAGAAGAGGTTCCACAAATCTACAGTGCCGTTTAGAACCAGTTCCAGCTCCCTCCCCCTGCCCGTCCGCACATCATCAAGATGAAGAGCGAGAGGAGGAATTCTGGGAGTTGAAGTCCACAAGTCTTAAAGCTGTCAAGTTTGAACACCCCTGGTTTTTTTTTCTAAAGGGTTAGGGGTGCGAGGGTCTTGTAACTTGACAGCTTGAAGACTTGCGTGCTTCAAATGCCAGAGTTTCTGATCCAACATTTTGGTTGCTAAGCAAGAGTGTTGTTAAGTGAGTTTCACCACATTTTACAAGTTGGCCATGCCCACCCAGTCACATGGCTGGCAAGCCACTCCCACCTGGTCACATGGCTGGCAAGACACTCCCACCTGCTCACATGGCCGGCAAGCCACTCCCACAAAGCAGGCCACACCTACAGAAGAGATTCTAAAGAACTTTGAAACCCACCACTGTGAATAAGAAACTATTTAATATAGAGTCAAGCCACTGATTGACTTAGCCTAACAATAACTCTACTGCCCCAAGGTTTTTATGCTAGAAACCTCTAAAGATTGTCCTTGGAAGCTTCCATATGCCAAACAAACACTATACCTTGTTTTATATTTTTCCTCAATCTTACAGATTATGTTCTGTTCTGTTCTTTCTTTGGGAGAGTTATGACTGCAGCAGAGGTGGGTTCCTACCAGTTCGCACCTATTCGGTAGAACCGGTTCGTCAAATCTACCGTACCGGTTAGAAGAGGTTCCACCAGTGGACCCGGAAAGCAGGCCACACCTACAGAAGAGGTTCCAAAATATTTTGAAACCCACCACTGGTCCTTGGATATGATTATTCTACACTCTCATGCTCCTATTTATAAAACTCAGTGCCTCTGTGAAAGGTAAGGATGACTACTGCGTTTGTGGTGCAATCAGAACATTGCGTGTGTTGAAGTTGTTTTAACGCAAACCAAAGATGCCTTTTAAAAAACAAGTTTACATCATATTCTTATGCATGCCGGTGCTGTGTGTGAGGTAATTTAAGGTGGTTCTGACAAGTGTCGTCGGCATCTTCATATCCGGTCACATGGGCGGCAAGCCACTCCCATCCGGTCACATGGGCGGCAAGCCACTCCCACAAAGGAGGCCACACCCACAGAGTAGGTTCGAACAATTTTTGAAACCCACCACTGGACTGCAGCAAGTTTGGGGTTGTAAAGTAACGTGGCCTATGATGAATGAGACTGGCAACTCACTCTATAGCAGGCATGTTGGGAGCAGACATTGGACTGACTTCTTTGGCTTTCTGCAGAGCATGCTTTTGATTGAAAGCCTCTTCTTCCTCCTGCTCGTCCTAAAGAAAAGACAAAGGCACTGGTTAAATAGAAGAACAAGTTGCATGCTTTGAATGAATGACTTACGTAATTATTTCGAGTTGCAACAGTGAGGTTTTGCACTACCTTTAAATATGCTTGAGATCACGGGTGAGAAAAATACTTGGGCTTCAGCCCCTTGTATGATAAGCCCAGGCTGTACATAAGCCTTCCTACTAGGAAACCATTTACTGAGATTTCTGCAACGCTTCAAAGATCTCTAAAACATATATCCAATCTACAGGTAGTCCTTATAACCACTCAATTCAGCGACTTTTCAAACTTGCAATGGTGCAGAACGAGTGCAGTGGTGGGATTCAAATAATTTAACAACCGGTTCTCTGCCCTAATGACCATCTGGGTAGGTGGGGCTTGGTGGTCATGTGACTAGGTGGGCGTGGCCAACTCAAGGTCACTCACATCGATGGGCGCTTCGCATTAGCTCTTACAATGTAACAAGGGTTAACCGGAGAGGCAGTTTCTGTAAGCAGGGCAACAAAGATTAGGCTAGAAACAACACCAGAATGTTTCCTTCCTGCCTTCCTTACAGGATTAGCCCTGTAAAGTGGAAAAAAACAAAAGGAGATTTCTTCCAACAATCCATTCTCAGAACTGCTTAGAAAGTTACCAACCGGTTCTCCCAAATAGGTGCGAACTGGCTGAATCCCACCACTGCACGAGTGGTACTTATGACCCCTCCTTGGAGTTCAAGCCATTACCATGTCCCCGCAGTCTCGTGATTGTGACCTGAGCCCTTAACGTCCAAGTCACAATTAAGACATTAGAGCATCCCACGATCATGTTTTTCATCATTGGAGATCTTCTTTGCCAGCTTCCATCAAGCAGATTCAATGAGGAAGCCAGGAGGACATTGCAAAAGGCAGTTATGGGATGTTCTTGCTTAATGGTGATTTACTTACTGAAGGCAACCAGAACTGCCAAAATTGCTGTCGTAAAGCAGAATGGTAGTGTGATACTTTGCTTTAGGATTATATTGCTTAGCAGTGGCAGTCTGGGTCTCTATTGGACAATATATCTGTAAAATTATAATCGCTGCCGTTATTCATTTTTACTCTTATATCCACTTTTCCTACAATCAACTCAGAGTATCTTAATATTGCTACCCAAGCCAAAAAATGTGCATTATCAAGACTTGTCAAACACTATCCAAATTTACAGTCCAAATGTTGCAGATGTGATTGTGTTGACGCTACGTATTATCATATATGGTGGACTTGTAAAAAAGTTAAAGCATTTTGGATGAAAACATGGTGGATTATTCAAAATATTCTTAAAAAGAGGATAAAGTTCACTCCCCAGCTGTTCTTGCTAGGTCTAATTACAGATTGTACAGTTATAGAGACTAATTTGTTTCTGAACTTAACAACGGCAGCAAGATTGTTGGTGGCGAAGTACTGGAAGAAGGAAGAATTGCCTACTATTCAAGAATGGACGTTAAAAGTAGTAAACTTAGCAGAGATGGCCAAAATTTCAGCATATTTGAAGGACCACTCAGATGAGAAATACAAGCTGGAATGGAGAAGATGGATTGACTACATTCAAAATAAATATCGGACTAAGAAATTCCAATTAGCTTATGAATGAACAAGGAATGTTATAACTTATCTAAAGTTAGCTTAATAAAAGGGGAGTTAAAGTACAAGAGGGAGGTAGGATACTATAGTTAGTTAGCTTACGTTAGTGTATGATTGTTAAATGTTTATACCCTGTATTTTGCTCTAGGAGGTTGGGAGGAGGGAGGGTTGGAGGGGGGGTAGGGTTGGGGTGGAGGGAGGGAAGGGGAAACATTTGTAAAATCTATTAAAACTCTTCAATAAAAAAAAGGACTGGTCAAACACTGTAATAAGGATATTTGATTATTTGATTTGAATGTACATATAAAATAATGCTTTCCCCATTCAGTTGATTCAAAATTACAATCCATCTCCTGGCTTAATGGGTCACAGGGATGCCTCAAACTATGAAATGAGAAGTAAATAAATTTAATAACAAAAGTAGCAAAAACAGTTGAAATGGGGATTTCCTTGTAAAATGCAGTGAGATTTTACAGGAAGTAGAAAGTGACCTGTAGTCCTTGAATATAAACAACTGATGCCCTTGCATGTGGATTTTATCTATAAAATGTCTATGGTTTATAACAATAAAACTATATTCTGCTCATCCTCCAAACTCTTCAAAGTAGCTTGCAGATGATGTTTTATGCAGGAGCCATTCCAAGTCAGATTTGGGGCAATGCAGAAGACTATGATATTGTACCATGAGCCCAAAAACAGGTATTTACAGCTCATTTCCAATGTACACCAGTTTATTTTTTAAAATTTATTTTATTTTATCAATTTCATATATACATTCACAATTATATAATCTCATAACTGTTATTAATAATATGTATTTATAACAATTTTTCCCTACTGTTGACAATATACTTGAAGATTGCTTTTTTATCATCCCATAGATCCATCTTATCTTACAACGGTCCTACTTCTTCTTCCCTCCCTCCCTCATTCCTTCCCTCGTTTCTTCTCTCCTACTCCCCTTCCTTCCCTCCCTCCTTCCTTCCTTCCCTCCTTTCTTTTCTCCTTCTCTCCTTCCTTTCCCCCTCACTTAAATCACTAAATCAGAGAATCATAAGACCGGAATGGACCTTGGAGGTCTTCTAGTCCAACCCCCTGCCTTATTGCAGACAAATGGCTATCCAATCTTCTTTTAAAGATGTTTACTTTATCCTTTTTTACAGTTTTAAATATTTACTGATTCACTGTGGTGGAGTATAAATTTGAATAATAAACAGGGATAATAAATAATATTTTAATGAATTACTTATACACATTTAGAGATGCATATTTATCTGACCCCAGAGGGAAATTTTAAAAAAATAGATTATTATGTTCTGTCTCATTCCTATTGACTGTGACAGAGATTTTTCTGTAATAGAAGGTCTGCTTAACATCCATATACTACAAATGATTAATGCAACTGGACTAGAAATTAGAGTTATGACATGGTCTATTTCTATTTCTACCAAAACACCATTATGAAAGCAGCAGTGGTCACAGTTTCTTAACTGACTCACTACGTATTTTCTAATAACATGGATCATAAGCACACAATTTCTAGTGAAACTCATCTAGGCATGATTCCAATTTATAACTGTAATTTAATAATTGCACAAGTATCAACAGGCAAACTGGAGAAAAATGAGTGAGATTTGTGATACTGAGAGGAGAGAAGAAAGATAGGAAGAGAGGGACAGGAGAGAGGGTGAGGGGGGAAGATGAGGTGTATAAGGAGGAGTGGTAAGGGGAGAGTGGAGAAGGAGAAAGGAAGGGGAAGTAGAGTAGAAAATGATGGAGGGAGGAAAGGATGTAGAAAGGGGGAGGAGAGAGGGGGAAGAAAGTGTCGTATAAGGTATAAATATGGTGTATGGAGAGCAGAAGAGCCAATAACTGTTTTTTTTTCCCTTTGGTAGTTGATGGTAAGATGAATTGATGTAATTACTTAATAATACAACATGATATTGACTATGTAATAGTATACATGTGATTATATGCTATGAAAATGGAAAATAAAAATTTTCTATGTGAAATTAAAAAAAAAAACACCTGAAGACAGGGCAATGAATGGAAATTAATCTAGGAGAGAAACAACCTAGAACTGAGGAGAAATTTCCTGACAGTTAGAACAGTTAATCAATGGCACAACTTGCCTCCAGCAGTTGTGAGTGCTCCAACATTGGAGATTTTTAAGAAAAGGTTGAACAACCATTTATCTGAAACGGTATAGGATGTTCTGTCTGAGCAGGGGATTGAGCTAGAAGACCTTCAAGATCCCTTCCAACTCTGTTATTCTGTCATTCTTAAAGTCATTATTACTAAACTAAATTCCAAATATGCTTGAGCAGAATAAGACTCCTTAATACTACGCCGAGGTGGCGCAGTGCTTAGGGTGCAGTACTGCAGGCCACTTCAGCTGACTGCTATCTGCAGTTCGGCGGTTCAAATCTCACCGGCTCAAGGTTGACTCAGCCTTCCATCCTTCCGAGGTGGGTGAAATGAGGACCCAGACTGTGGGGGTGATATGCTGACTCTGTAAACCGCTTAGAGAGGGCTGAAAGCCCTATGAAGCGGTATATAAGTCTAACTGCTATTGCTATACTCATAAAAAATCTCCTTGAATTGACTGAAAAAGATCCTTTGTTTTATATTAACGCTCCACATGCCAAGTTTAAGCTCTTGGTATTCCGTCTCCTTAAAATGTAAGTTTGATAAATCAGGTTTGAAACTACATCTTATCAAAATGATACAATCGTGATTAAGAATACATTCACTTCTTTATTATTAAGATACAGTAGATTTTTTTTTTGCAAATCTTTTTTATTTATTAATTTCCATTTCATTCTATACAATCACATGTTTACTGTGCAACCGAGGCATATAACATTGAGTAATAAACACAGCCCTCACTTTTATAGAAAATGCCCCCTACAATACAAACCCAATATACCACCTTGGCCCACCATACACCCTCTTTCATCCCGCTCCAACTTTCATTCTTCCTTCTCTCATACCCCTCTACACCTACTTCCCTTCCCGCTCTATCTAACCCTAACCCTATCACTCCCTCTCTTAATCCATTCCCTCCCTTCCTTCTCCTCCTCCTCTCTCTCACCCTCTCTACTCTCTTTCTTCTTTCACTCAGCTCCTCCCTTCGGTATACTTCTATTACTTTCCAATATATTCAGTTTGTTCTGTTTTGACACTAACATTAAAAAAAAACCACAGTATACAAGTGCAATCATGCTTTAAAATTTAACACATATTATATTTCCCCCCTCCCCCCTCCCCCTAGATCCCCACCTCCCTTCCCTCCCCCCGACTTCCCAGAGCCCATACATGGTATAACTTTTGGACAATCACAGTCTAAAGATACAGTAGATTGTTAATGCTACAACGTTTTCTTACCTTGGTCAGTTCCTGTGCATTGGCTAGGTTGTCCACAGCGATGGCCAAGAATACATTAAGTAGGGTATCTAAAATAGTTGAGGGGTGAATGAAACTTCTCATTAAAGCAGCTAGATGGAAATAATACAGAATCAACCTGCCATTTACTAATTATTCAAGTATCAACCTGCCATTTACTAATTATTCAAGTAGGAAGGGTTTTAGATTTCTCATCTAAACCATGTCTAAACAATAATTTAATGGGGAAAAGAAAATAGAACGTGGATAGAAATTTCAATCAAAAAATGGCGTAAGGAAAAAGAATGATGTCCCACTGATTTTTAAGCCCAGAGGTACAAAGATGAACGTGCCATCTTTTTACCTCCCAAACCCTGTGAAACAGCCTGAAATTAGTTGCATGTGTCCTCACTGTGACAACTTTGAAACTTGGAGAAAATCATGGAAGTTCGTTGGCCAATAAAAGATAATCCAACCATTGTCCCACTTCTCCATCCAAGTATTGAGTCTAACGCTTTTTAAATGACGAAGGGTTAAGTAACATGTTGACCTATCAAAACCAACTGTGAGGCACTAGTTTGATGCATAGCAGTGGTTCCCAAACTTGGCAACTTTAAGACTTGTGGACTTCAACTCCCAGAATTCTCCAGCCAGCTCAGCAGAGCTGGCTGGAGAATTCTGGGAGTTGAAGTCCACAAGTCTTAAAGTTGCCAAGTTTGGGAACCACTGATGTATAGTAATGTAATTTCTTGAGGAGAGTAGGGAGACCCTAGAAGCCAAGAGACAGAGCTCTCAAGTTGCATGGGGTGCTAATACTTCAACTATAAAAAATATTGAGTACTGAAGTTGGAAGTCTGCTGAATGGAGATGATAGTTGGTTTGGTTTGGTTTATTAGATTTATATGCCGCCCTTCTCCCAAGGACTCAGGGCGGCGTACAACATTAAAAGAAACACATACTACAAAAGTTAAAAATAAATTAAATAGGATATCCCAAACCCAATTAAAATGGACAATGACATATTTTAAAAAAAGAATTAAAATTAAAATTAACAGTAATCAATAATTTGATTTGTTTTGTTCAGGCCAGGCTGGCTTGCTGGAAAAGCCAACTTTTTAGGGCGCGTCGGAAGGACCGGAGGTCGGGGATTATGCGAAGCTCCGGGGGCAGCTCATTCCAGAGGGAAGGCGCTCCCACAGAGAAGGGTCTCCCCATTGGGGTCGCTAGCCGACACTGTCTGGCCGACGGCATCCTGAGGAGGCCAACTCTGTGGGATCACACTGGGTGGTGGGAGGCTACCGGTGGCAGTAGGTGGTCTCGCAGGTATCCTGGGCCTAAGCCATGGAGCGCTTTAAAGGTCATAATTAGTACCTTGAATCGCACCCGGAAGACAACTGGCAACCAGTGCAGGACGTCTAAAAGGGGTGTAACATGGGAGCACCTAGGTGCCCCCATGATAACCCGCGCAGCCGCATTATGGACCAGTTGAAGCCTCCGGGTGCTCTTCAAGGGCAGCCCCATGTAGAGAGCATTACAGTAGTCCAGGTGAGAAAGGACGAGGGCATGAGTGACTGTGCACAGAGCATCCCGATCCCGGAAGGGGTGCAACTGACATAGTGTGGGAACATAGTGGCATAGAATCAATTAAGTGTGGAGATACCCTAATGGTGAGCCTTACAGATTTTGACAGAAGTCCTCCCATTTCTACTTTCTACAGTTAAATGTTATAACATATTTCAAAACAATACATTAAGAAGGATACAATTCCCAAACAATGTGAGGACTATGAAGTAGATGGATGACCACATTCCCGAGCTGACACCACCTTGAGAGCGAATTCCATTGTACATCACTTCATTCCAATCTTCACCTGTTAATATCTAAACAAACAGTTGAATTGATTTCTATTCAACCTCTCCTCCTAAGTTCAAGGGAGCTTTCAGAGGTGAAGAGTTTGTTTCTTTAATTTAACCACAGATACCTTACAATTAATACATTAGTTGTTATAGTTACAGTTATAGTTGTTTATAGCTAAAAATACAAGTGGAAACTTTGACAATAAGAACATCTCAGAACTCAAATCTTCATTTCATTTCATTTCTGTGTTGCCCATGCCCAGACTTTATATAAATAAGGCTAAGACAGTGTAGGGATGGGGAGTTGAAGGTTAAAAATCAATTGGTGGATTGTCATCAAGGAATGAAGAATTGTACTGGGTGATTCTCGTTATAGATGACTTTGACAATAACTTGAAAATTGATTTGATTTGATTTGATTTTATTATATTTATATGCCGCCCTTTTCCCCCGAAGGGGACTCAGGGCGGCTCACAATTCAAATCAGGGAAGGGGGGTACAGACAAAAAATAAAAGACGAAACATAACAATACATAATTTAAAAACACACAACAGTCATACCATTCAAGACGGGGGCAACAGCTCTTTAGCCCCAGGCCTGTCGGAACAGCCAGGTTTTAACGGCTGTGCGGAAGGCCTGGAGGGTGGTGAGGGTGTGAATCTCCACGGGGAGTTCGTTCCAGAGGGTCGGAGCAGCCACAGAGAAGGCTCTCCTCCTGGTAGTCGCCAGTCGGCACTGGATGGAATTCGGAGGAGGCCTAATCTGTGGGATCTAATCGGTCTAGTGGAGATGATTGGCAGCAGGCGGTCTCTCAAGTACCCAGGTCCAATACCATGAAGGGCTTTATAAGTGATGACTAGCGCCTTGAAACGTACATATGATTAGAAATATTGATTCAGTAGAATGTTAAAAGAAATGAACAACAAAAATAAAACTTTTTTTGTTTCTCATCATATTTTCTGATGAGAAATAGTTCACTAAGGTTCTTAGTTTCCCCTTTTTATTGTATGATGATCTGTAGTTTTAATGATTCACCGACAAATGCGCGCTCGACAAAAGCGCCCCGAAGAAACCGCGGGGAGAAAACTGCAAGTTTGAAATTGCGCCGACGAATGAGCACAGAAGCGCGAAGACAACAGCGCGCCGACAGAAGCGCGCTCTAAACCTAACCCTAAAGGTAATCCTAAAGGTAACCCTAAACCTAACCCTAACCCTAACCCTTACCTTAAGCGTAAGCGCGCTTCTGTCGGCGCTCTTTTGTCAGCGCGCCTTTGTGGGCACGCTGTCGATGTCGCAGTTTTATCGCTGCGGTTTTGTCGGTGTGCTGTTGTCGGGCACGCATTTATTGGGTCACGGTTTTAATTATGTACATAAGCATTAAGTGCAGTACATATTTCATAATTTAAATAATTAAAATATTGTTTAAGTTTTCAGCTGGTCTGACCAAATTATTCCAATTATAAATTGTCCACATGTGAATTCTGGTTCTTTCCCTTACAATTCAAATTTATTTAACTATTAAATCAAGGGGGCATTTTTATTTAATTGCTTTTGTACAGGCTAACTTTGTTTTTTTTTAAAAAAAAATTGTTATCTTTGCCTGACAGAAAGAAAATGAAACACAAAAAGGAGTTGAGCCCATTCTTGGGAGTTGTATTTGAGTCCTATGCAATTAGCTTAAAGTCCATATCGCTTTGGTACCCACTCAATACTGACTGATTGTTGAACTGATTTAATTTCTGAGACATCACAATCAAATGATTCTCCATGTTGCACAAAGATAATTACAAAATGTATAAGCATACAGTACCTAAAATATAATAAAACAACCATTACAAAGAATATTATAAAACATATTTATGGTGTTCTTTCAATAAATTAAATTTTAAAAGCCCTCTGGAATAGGTCTGTTTTGTCTTGCTTCCAGAAGGGCAATAACATTGGAATTGATGTAGCTTTTCAATATAGTTTTTTTAGGGAAGTGTTTAGGGAAGAGGGTTTTTTTATTGTATAACTGTAAGCTGCCTGGAGTTGGGTGGCATAGAAGTTTAATAATAAATAAGTATTACAAATAAATATTTCATACTAGGTTAAAATTTGCACTTTTAATTGCACCAAATGTTACCTTGCTCTCTCTTATTTAAATATTTCCTAGCAATTGACCTAGTTCACACATCTTACTAAGGAGTAATGCGATTTGATATTGGCTTTGCAGAGCATGTGATCTACAGCTAGGCATTATGAATTGTTCAACAACCACAATTAAACAAGGCTTGATCTATAAACCAGGCGACAATGTTTTATTTCATCCTTTGAAGTAAAATTCCAGTGCTTTTTGTCATTTTTTTCGAGCAGACTGATGGGGACAAGACTCTATATTTGGATCCTTTGTTCAAACATTTCACATCTGTTAATTGACACTTAACTAATCACGTTATTTCAGATTTGGAAAGGTGGGTTGATAGTTTGGTTCTAGAGAGAAATTTATATTTCCTCCAAAATGATTTTTTGATGATATAGTCTCACATCTCCCAATCGTTCTAAAATACCTTTCCGTTCTCTCTATAGTATTCATACTCTTATTATCAATAAGATTAGGGAAAATGCACAAAATCAGGACATGCAATATATTTCATTACACATTACAAAGAGGAAA
Organism: Thamnophis sirtalis; assembly: GCF_051295495.1. Taxonomy (NCBI): domain Eukaryota; kingdom Metazoa; phylum Chordata; class Lepidosauria; order Squamata; family Natricidae; genus Thamnophis; species Thamnophis sirtalis. The sequence goes on along the minus strand of NW_028261392.1, from coordinate 61,726,376 downwards.
AGACAGCACTTTGACATTTAATTATCATTTTTTAGAGCAGGAGCTTCAGAGGTGGGTTCCTACCAGTTCGCACCTATTTGGTAGAACTGATTCGTCAAATCTACCGAACCGGTTAGAAGAGGTTCTACCAGTGGACCCGGAAAGCAGGCCACACATACAGAAGAGGTTCCAAAAATTTTTTAAACCCACCACTGGTCCTTGGATATGATTATTCTACACTATCATGCTCCTATTTAAAAAAACTCAGTGCCTCTGTGAAAGGTAAGGATGGCTACTGCGTTTGTGGTGCAAACAGAACATTGCGTGTGTTGAAGTTGTTTTAACGCAAACCAAAGATGCCTTTTAAAAAACCAGTTTACATCATATTCTTATGCATGCCAGTGCTGTGTGAGAGGTAATTTAAGGTGGTTCTGACAAGTGTCGTCGGCATCTTCATATCCGGTCACATGGGCGGCAAGCCACTCCCATCCGGTCACGTGGGCAGCAAGCCAATCCCACAAAGGAGGCCACACCCACAGAGTAGGTTCGAACAATTTTTGAAACCCACTGCTGAGGATCTTCCTGATATATTGTGGCTTCCCCCCTCCCCCTGAAAATAAACTACTATAGTTAGTAAAAGCCTGTATGTTGGATTTAATTTCTCTAATACCAGCTTGCAAAGCACAGAGTTATACCTGGAAAACTGTCATGATGGCTGCAGGAAAGGTATCGAAATTTGCCGAAGGAGTGCCATCCATAAAATTAAATCTGTTTAACAAAAGAAAACAAATGTGAACATTAATGCTAGGACTTTTTTTTTCTGATTCAGTCCACAGACAAGAGCAAAAAGTTGAATCGCCCAACCTTGTGGTCTTTTTTCTGTAATTCTATATTTCAGAATGGTGCTGGACTTCCTTTTACTGAATTTGCTCACATGAAACCCAGAGAGTTATTGTCTGGGGATGTTTTAATTTGGATTCCTGCAGGGGGCTGATAGTCTAAATGGCCCCTGCATGGCAGAAAAAATAGAACCAGGGAAAGAGAATAGAGTGATAATATAGCTGAAAAGATAATTCGGGAATTATCTTTGAAGAGCAATGGAAAGCCATCACTATTTGTTTTAGATATTTAATTGTATCTCCTTATCATTGAAAGCAAGACCTCAATCTTCTGCCGCTTCTCTGGATTCTAACAAATTGCCAATGTCTACAAATTTCCAAACTCAGATGTAAGAGCTATGAATCTTTGAAGCATTTTTTTTTAAGCAACTTAAAGACTATCAGAATGCTCATTTCTGTGACAGCTACTGAGTATTATATCTGCAAAATAGAAGAAAGGCCTATCTTCCAAAATCTTTCTTCAGAATCAATTTAACTAGGCCCTCATATCTTGCATAAGCAATTGCTTCTCCTAGGGCACTTAAGCATTAAATAGCATTATTGGAAAATGTTGTGGGAGCTTTTTGGAATAATCTAGCATTTTGGGGGTGACATATTAAATAAGCTTTATTTGGTTATGGACTTACCTGCCACCGAAAAGCTGCATCCCGAGTAGAGCAAAGACTACAATGAAGAGGAAAAGGAGGAAGAGCAGGCTGATAATAGACTTCATAGAACTCATCAGAGAGACCACCAAATTCCTCAAGGAAGCCCAATACCTGGAAAATCCAGATGTTGTTAAAACCTGCTTCCAAAAGCATCACACAATTGTTTCATTTGGGTACACCAGGATTTATTTTAGTAACCAGAATTGTGCCATAGCATCAAAGCATCCTAGGTTGGAAGCAGAGGTGGGTTCCTACCAGTTCGCACCAGTTCGGTAGAACCGGTTCGTCAAATCTACCAAACCGGTTAGAAGAAGAGGTTCCAAAACCAGAAAGCAGGCCACACCTACAGAAGAGGTTCCAAAAATTTTTGAAACCCACCACTGACACACACACACACACACACACACACACACACACACACACACACACACACACTCTCACACAGAGAGAGAAAGGAAGAAAGAAATAAAGAAAAAAAGAAAAAAGAAAGAAAAAGTGAGAGAGAGATGAAAGAAAAAAAGGAAAAAGGGACAGAGAAACAAAAGGAGAGAGAGAGAGAGAGAGAGAGAGAGAGAGAGAGAGAGAGAGAGAGAGAGAGAGAGAGAGAGAGAGAGAGAGAGAGAGAGAAACACATGGCCGGCAAGCCACTCCCACAAAGGAGTCCACACCCACAGAGTAGGTTCGAAATTTTTTTGAAACCCACCACTGGTTGGAAGAGACCTTGAAGGTCTTCTAGTCCAACTCCTTGCCCAAAGCAGGAATGTTCAAAGCATTCTGGCAAATTTCAATTCAATTTTCAATGTTAATAGATTTGTATGCCGCCCATTCCCGGGGGGACTCCGGGCGGCTTACATAAAAACAGTTGAAAAAAGAAGATATTAAAAATTAAAAATATAAGACAGAGCAAATTAAAACAAGACACAACATGCACTCGATCTTAGTGGGGCTGAAGGTCAATCAAGATCAGCAGCCCCAGGCCTGCCGGAACAGCCAGGTCTTAACAGACTTTCGGAAGGCCGAGAGAGTGGGGAGGGTCTGGATTTCAGGAGGTAGATGGTTCCAGAGGGCTGGGGCTGCTACAGAGAAGGCTCTCCTCCGAGGAGCTGCCAAACAACATTGTGCAGTCGATGGCACCCGGAGAAGGCCCACCCTGTGCGATCTTATTGGGCGCTGGGAGGTATGTTGCAGGAGGCAGTCACGGAGATATCCAAATCACTGCCCAGTATTTTCTTGAGATCTTCTAGTGATGGAACATCCATGCTGTAGCAGGCAGGCTGCTCCATTGCTTAACAGTTCTCACAATCAGGAAATTCTTTAGTTCAAGTATCTCTCACTGTAAAGCTTCTGTCCATTGGTTCTTGTCTTAACCTCAGGAGCTAGGGAGAATATATCTAAAGCCTCTCCTCTAAACCCTTTGTGTATCAGAAGACTTATATCATACCTCCCCTTAATCCTCTCATCTTTAAGCAAAACATAACAAGATTTAGCCTCCAAGCCCTTTATCATCTTTGTTGGTCTTCTGTGCACTTTTTCCAGTTCCTCAGTATCTTTTTGTATTATGGAGAACTGTTGTGGCCCAGCAGGAGCCATTGGAGCTGCCTCCAGACTCTGACAGCGAGGGGCCCTATGAGTCGGCTCTGGAGGATGTGGAGGACCCTGGACAGGGTTCTGACTCCGAGCAGGGCGCAGAGAGGCTGGTTGGCCACCAGTTGGCGCCTGAGCCTTGGACCAGTGGGGAGGAGACAAGGGAGTGTGATCATGACATCATGCATTGGAGCAGTGGGGAGGAGCCAAGGGAGTGTGATCCGGACATCATGCATTGGAGCAGTGGGGAGGAGACAAGGGAGTTGTTCCTGAATGCCGGCACCGGAGAGCTAATAGGCGTAAGGAACAATTACGCAGTTACAGGAGGTAATTGCACTCAGCTGGTGGTGATTAGGCTCCTCTCAAGACTATAAAAGGAATGCTTGTGCACCCACCCCTTTTGCAGGAGTCAATGCATTAACTAATGTTGGAGAACTAGCTTGGCAGGCTGGATTGCTGCCAAGGCTTGTCTGTGCTGGATTGCTGCCAAGGACCTGTCTGTCTGTTAATAAATTCTGTAAAGTATCTTTGGCTCGGCGTGCTTTGGTGTGGGACAAGGGGGGTCAGAACAGAGAACTAATAACTGTATATAGTATTCCAGATGTAGCCTGATAGGCGCGGCATGGAGTGATTCACCACTCCCTGTGACCTTGATGCCAAACCTCTATTGATGCTGCGGTGGCTTTTTTGGCAGCTGCAATACATTGCGGGGACATTCTTAATTTGCAATGTATACCAAGAGTCCCAGATCTTTTCTGCAAGTACTATTGCTAAGCCAGATATTACCAACCTCGTATGTGTTCTGTAGATGTGGCTTTTCTTAATTAAATGCAGAATCTTACATTTTTCAACAGTGAACAACATTTGCAGGATAGCACCCAATGTTCAAATTTTTCAAGATCCTTTTGAATCTTGAGCCCGCATACCCTTCCCCCCACTTTGTATCACTTTCATATTTTATCAGCATGGCTTCTGCTCCCTCAGCTAAGTCATAGATGTCGAATAGTGCTACGTCCAAGGCATAACCTTGAGGTACATTAAAGATCACATATTGGCTATAGTTGTTTAGCTATGTTGTGAGTCCACCTTATAACAGGAACATCCAGCCCACATTTTTCCACTTTATCAAGAAGGAGACTGTGGTCAACCTTACCAATTCCCAATGACTAAATGTAGTACATTCACAGCATTCTTTTGGTCAACTAATCTAGCCACCTCATCAAAGAAAGCAATAAGATTTGGGTGGTGTGACCTGTTTTTAACAAATCCATACTGGATTCTCATAATTACCTTATTTGTTTCTAAATGCTCACACACCCACTGCTAAATTATGTTTTGCAGAATTCTCCCAGGTATTGATGTCAAGCTGATCGGTCTGTGGTTTCCTGAGTCTACTTTTTCTGTTTCTTAAATATTGGAACCATGTTGGTTGTTTTCCAGTCATCTGAAACTTCCACTATGTTCCAAAGGAAAATTTATGAGCATGAATGTGTATGGTATATTAAGGAGAATTATGTGTTATTGTATCAGTTTTAGCTTTCTGTTGTGGCCCAGCAGGAGCCGTTGGAGCTGCTGATGGACTCCGATAGCCAGGACCCCTATGAGTCTACTATGGAAGATGTGGAGGACCCTGGGCAGGGTTCAAACTCAGAGCAGGGACCAGAGAGGCTGGTTGGCCACCAGGAGGCGCCTGAGGCATGGATCAGTGGGGAAGATCAAAGGGAGTTTGTCCCTTATGCCAGGCAATGGAGGGCAGAGAAATGGAGGCAGCAGTTACGGAGACAGACTCATAAGAGATAATCAAGCCCAGGTGGTTGTGGCTTGGCCCCTCCCAAGAGAGTATATAAGAAGAGACTTTGGGAGGAGTTCTCCAGAACTCCTTGTCTGGTCTGCCTTGTGTTCCCGTGTCTGTTAGAGTCTGGGTTGCTGCCAACGTCTTGCCAGTGAGTCGTGTCTGGGCTTTCAGCCAATAGGATTATAATTGCTGTGAATAAAGAGTGGTAAACAGCTAAGCCTGTGTCTGTGTTCATTACCGGACAGAGGGGGGGGGGCAGAACAGCTTTCTAAATTTTTGCTTAGCTTTTAATAGGTAGATAGCCCAATATTATTAACACTAAGGATGGCAAAGGAAAAGGGGGAAGATAGGGGGAAAAGGTCAGAGAAAACACTGAGAAAACAGGTAGAGTAAATCTCACTTTGTGACTTTAAAGATCCGTAGAAGTCGTAGAGCTCGCAAGACACTAATCCCAAAAGAGGTCCCAGGTCTAAAGATAGCCCAAACTACTTCAAAGATGCTCCCCACCGTAACCTAAGAGAGAAAACAAGTGCAGAAGAAGTCCTGAAATAATACAGTGGTCTCCTAATCGCAGCCCTCTGAGAATACTATATTCGACTGTAATCCCAACAGTCTCTTTCAACCAGTATAAACAATTCCCCATCTCAAAAGTCCTTTCACACATTGGTGCTGTCTTGCGCAAAGAAGATCAACACATAAATTTACACTTCGCAATGAAACTAAGCAAATGGCAACAATGAACCCGCTACGTATTTTTATTTCATTCGTTTTAGAGCTACTTTGCGTTCTAAATTGTACAAAATCCATCACCTGAAAACAATGGAAAGTACTAAATTACCGAACCCTAATACAAACAACACAGTGGCTGGTTTTATGGTAATTAAGTAATCAGAGTTTTTTTCGAAGAATCGTAAAAAACGGCTGCTTCTTAGCAATGCGAAATAGCTTGTGTTGGAATCTCCCCCCCTTACAGATTTGTAGTTCCAACTATTCTCTGAAGAGAAATTATTTTTTAACCAATTAGGACTGGATATTGGTATTCCTGGATTTTGCCCATTAAAAGTAAGGACAAGAAAGAAATGTTTAAGAAGCAATGGTTCTGCTACTTCTATGTATGATTATTGCTGCAACAATTACAAGTTGTAATTGATGATTCGAAAGGATAGCATATGTAAAGCAGGGAACTATAATATAACTTTAACAAGAAAAGATCAATTTATAACCATTGTCAATAAGATCAGAAACCACTTCCTTATAATGCTGTCTTTTTTTTTCTTTTCTCACTATGCATTGTTTTTCTTTATCTGATTTTTTTTTTTCTGGTTCCACTGGTGGAAATTACCAGTGAGCAAAATCATTGCTTCTTTTATATCCATCCACCCATCCATCCATGACATTCCTCGCTCTATAGCAATAGCAATAGCAGTTAGACTTATATACCGCTTCATAGGGCTTTCAGCCCTCTCTAAGCGGTTTACAGAGCCAGCATATCGCCCCCACAGTCTGGGTCCTCATTTCACCCACCTCGGAAGGATGGAAGGCTGAGTCAACCTTGAGCCGGTGAGATTTGAACCGCCGAACTGCAGATAGCAGTCAGCTGAAGTGGCCTCCAGTACTGCACTCTAACCATTGCGCCACCTCGGCTCTTACAATAGATACAATGTACAATAAAATTATCTCCCGCTATACTTTTACCTGTAGCAGTGATATTTTCCCAGAAATCCACTATTTTAGGAAGAGCTTAATAGCCAATTAAAAGATACGTTTGAAGAAACATCTTCCTTCTGACATATGTAGACTACATAGACGGACTACCCAAATAACCATCAGTTTAATCAAATTACAGTAAAACTTTCCTCTTAACCAACTTAAAAAGAGCCGAGGTGGCGCAGTGGTTAAACGCAGCACTGCAGGCTACTTCAGCTGACTGCAGTTCTGCAGTTCGGCTGTTCAAATCTCACCGGCTCAGGGTTGACTCAGCCTTCCATCCTTCCGAGGTGGGTGAAATGAGGACCCGGATTGTTGTTGGGGGCAATATGCTGACTCTGTAAACCGCTTAGAGAGGGCTGAAAGCCCTATGAAGCGGTATATAAGTCTAACTGCTATTGCTATTGCTAACTTCCCTTTGTTCATCAATGGCACCACATTCTCTGCTCTATTCATTTATAAGGGTTTATTCCCATCAGTGCATTTCCTCCAACTAACTTATTTCCTTCATTATCATTTGCCCTGCAGTCCAAAATTCGGTATGTAGTATATACTACTGTCCTGCTTACCCCACAGTCAAAACAGTTGAAAGAAGAATGGAAATAAAGACGTGGTCCCATTCCATACATCTTCAAGGACATCTCTAGCAGGAACAGGCCCAGAAATATAAACTCTGCATAGTCTGAAAGAAAGCCATCCGAGTGGGGTTAGTTCCAGTTCTACCTTTCTGTCTCATTTATTTATTTTTTAAAGAGAATGTATAAAAATGAACGATACACCTTTAAATATCAGGCTGACATTGTCAAATTTCTCTACCTGCTTGGGTACCCAATCAAACAACATAGGTCAGGAACGCTAGTTTACAACTATGACTGCAGCTTATATAAATGTGGGAACATGCTAAAAAAGTTCTTCTCTATCCAACTTCCAAGAATACATTAGAAGGCACATGAGCGGATCATTGCCCAATTTCTGCTGATGAGCTTTTGCCTGCTGGTATTCTTACAAAGCAAGTTGTGTTTTATATGATCAAACCAGATATTTAAGATATTTTATTTGAGTCAGCCTCTCAATATTATTAAAACAGATGCCTGCAATAAAAATAAATGGTGAATGTGTTCTTTTTTTTAATTGAATTTTTTTAAAAAAAGTTTTACAAATATATGCCTCCCCTCCCCACCCAAACCCAACTCCCCCCCCCCCAAACCCCTCTGGCCTCCAAGAGCAAATATAGACTTTAGCATTATCCTTCACTTGTATTTTAACTCCCCTTTTGTAAAGCTAACTTTAAGCAAATTGTGTCCTTCCTTGCTCATTCACTCATAAACTATCTGGAATTTCTTCGTCCGATATTTATTCTGAATATAGTCAATCCATCTTCTCCATTCCAGCTGATATTTCTCATCTGAATGGTCCTTAAGATATGCTGATATTTTAGGCATCTCTGCTAAGTTTGTTGCTTTTAGTGTCCATTCTTGAATAGTAGGTAATTCTTCCTTCTTCCAGTACTGCGCCATCAATAGTCTTGCTGCCGTTGTAAGGTTAAAAATCATATTAGTCTCTATAACTGTACAGTCTGTAATTATACCTAACAGGAATAACTGGGGAGTAAACTTTATCCTCTTTTTAAGAATATTTTGCATAATCCACCATATTTTTATCCAGAATGCTTTAACCTTTTTGCAAGTCCACCATATCTGGTAATACGTAGCATCAACACAATCACATCTCCAGCATTTAGGTTGTAAATTCGGATACATACAAGCCAGTTTTTTTAGGATCTAAGTGCCATCTATAAAACATCTTGTAGAAGTTCTCTCTCAAGTTTTGGGCTTGTGTAAATTTTACGTTCCTTACCCATATCTTTTCCCATGTATCCATCGTTATTGGTTCTTCAAAATTTTGTGCCCAGGTGATGTATTTAAAGAAGTTATAAGTTAGTCCATTTCTGCTCTAACTACCTTCAAGCGTTCTTCTTTAGTTTAGTTTCCTTCACCTTAGGTTACTTTAGCAAAATTGGTAAGAAGCATGTTACTTATTTTGCTCCTTATTTCATGTACAAGCAGTAATATGGGATGTCCACAAATATTTTGGAAGCCTTTTCATGTAGTAAGCAAAGAATCTGCTGTAGGGAATTCAGTGGATTGGGTTAGCAGTTGTGGTGTTCAGATCTCAAGAGTCAAAACGTTCTTCTCCAGATTAGGCTTTTTGCAAAAGTTATCAATAATTTCACAATTTTGGATTTTCAATCCAAAATCCAAGAATGGACATTGAAAGTCACAAACTTAGCCGAGATGGCTAAAATATCGGCATATCTTAAAGATCACTCAAATGAGAGATATAAACGAGACTGGAAAAAATGGATTGACTATATACAAAATAAATACGGGACCAAGAAATTCCAGTTAGCCTATGCTTAAGATCAGGAATGATTTAAACTGTTAAAAGTTAGTTCACTAAGAAGAAGCTAAGGTCAATCTAGAATGTCATTAATTTCTTTATTTCTTTTTTCTCAATAGATTTTAGACTGTGTTAGTTAAAAATCCATACCGTGTACGGGTTCTGGGAAGTCGAGGGGGGAGGAGGAGGGGGGTTGGGGGAGTGGAGGGAGGGAGGGGCACACACAAAAAATTGTACTTCAATGTCTTAATGATTGACAAATGATGAAATATTTGTGTTTTTTTATAAAAGAAATAAAATAAATATTTGAAAAAAAAATAATTTCACAATTTTGTTCTTATGACTTGCTATCGTTTCCAGGCCTTTTGTTCTTCTGGCTGTTATTTATTTGTGGTGCTTTCGTGGCCTATATCATTTTGTTTATAAACACCCATGATGCCATTACCAAATTAAGTTTGTGACACCATCAACAAAACCACGTGGGTTGCCTATTTGATTAGTAAGATTAAAAAGGAATGAGGTCAGTGATCATCAAAACATTACTATTTCACTGTACAATTCTAAAAACTGGTCTGTTTCAAAATGTGAATGCATTCTATATGTTTTCCTAATATATGCATTTTCCTTTCACTTTCTCTAATATATACATTCTGCACACATTAACAAATAGTGAACGACATTACAATATTCAGGAAAATGTAGATATTTTCACATAGGGTTGCATTTCTTTTGGTTATGCATTGAAGTTTGGAAGTTTGGAAGTTTATTAGCATTTGTATGCCGCCCACTCCCAGGAGACTCTACTCTGGGTGGCTTACAGACAACAAGGAAATATAAAAAATTAAAAATAGAAATACAATTATTTAAAATTACACAACATACATACCACTTAAATGGGGCTGGATACTGATCAACAGCCCCAGGCCTGCCGTAACAGCCAGGTCTTAGTAGCTTTACAGAAGGCCGGAAGAGTAGTGAGGGTCCGGATCTCTACGGGGAGATCATTCCATAGGGCCGGGGCAGCAACAGAGAAGGCCCTCCCCCGGGGGGTCACCAGCCAACATTGACCCGCCGATGGCACCCGGAGGAGGCCCAATCTGTGTGATCTTATCGGTCTTTGGGAGGTAAACTTCAATACCATTTTCTCCAGTAAATGCAACTGGGGATTTGCCTTAACTTAATTGTGGAGATAAGGAGATTTATCGCTGCGCTCATGAATTTCCTTGAGAACTTTTCCTCAAAGGAATGTAATTCTAATCTAAACCTCTGTCACAACATGCTTACACTCCACAATCACCAAAATTCCATTCAGTAGTGCCCAGTCTCTATGTGAAGGTGAGACGCTTTTACTTATAATGCAGTTGGGTCTAGGCTACTGTTTCCTGTTCTCTGCTTCAAACCGGTTGCAAGACTGTTGTATGAACAACACCGAACAACACTTACTTAGGAGGTGTGTAAGCCATACAGGCTGTTTGTGATGGACAATAGCCACACAAGCAGTGTTGAGGGCCACTATGCCCAGGACAAGCCAATAGAACACCTGTGATTTCACCATGTGACGAACAGATATCCTCAGGAGACGTTCCTTGTGTCGGAAGTATGAGGCCCCATCCAATTTTGCACTTTTGATGCTGGATCGAGCAAGTGGGGTTCCTACAATGGAATGAAGAATAGAGATAAAAGTATTTTAGACTGTTTTTGTTAAAGATTTATACCGTGTATGGGTTCTGGGAAGTTGGGGGAGGGAAGGCTGGGGGGGTTGGGGGGCAGGGTGGGAGGGAGGGATGTATATTAGGCTTGACGAGGGGTGTTAAATTTTAATGTAATATGATTGCACATGTATACTGTCTTCTCTTATTTTTTCTTTAAAACTAAGATATGTTAAGTATATTGATATGGAAGCATAAATACCATCAACATAGATTGGAGTTTGCTCAGAAGCAGAAATACACCAATGAGAGGAAGAGTGGGAAACAGAGGAGAGAAGAAAGATGGGAAGAGAGGGATAGGAGAGAGGGCAAGGAGGGAAGATGAGGAGGATGAGGAGGAGTGGAATGAAGAGAGAGGAGAAGGAGAAAGGAAGGGGAAGTAGAGTAGGAAAGGATGATGGAGGGAAGAAAGGAGGTAGGAGAGAGGTAGAAGAAAGAGGTGTATGGAGAGCAGAAGAGCTAATAATGGGTTTTTATCTTTCTGGGCGTTGATGGCAAGAGGAACTGATGTAATTACTACTTAATACAATAGGATATTGGCTATGTAATAGTATACATGTGATTATATGTTATGAAAATGGAAAATAAAAAATTTGAAAAAGAAGAAGTGCTGAGCGCTAGTAGAATGCACTATAGACTTTAATTATTGAAACGCTTACAGTTATTCTGTCATTGTCTCTTCCATCATGAGGCCTTTCCTTACCAGTTTGAAAGGTTTTCTTCCTACCTTCTATCCACAAAACATTATAGGGAACAAAAACAGGGGAAAAAAGAACTGGAGTAGTATCTCCAGTTGACTGTATAGCAGCTGCAGTATAGCAAATACACAATCGTCCACTTTATTTACTACAGGTCTGATTTGTTTCTTCACTTCTGTTTGAATATGGCTGTTTCATGATTTGGGACAAATATAGTAGAATGAGATACCTTAACCAGCTGAAGGACATACATTGTTAGCTTCATCTTACCCACAGACGAGATATCCACACGCTCATCACTAGAATCACGATTCATGGCTTCCGTCCGGCTCCTTTTAATGGTTGCTCTCCTAAGCACTAAACAAGGAGAAGAAAAAGCACACCGGTAAATACTACCTCTACGTTTTGCAGTAACAGTGGGCAGTTCCTAACTTTTACTTTATAATAACTGAGCAGAAACTGTTTAATAAATGTTTAATGTTTCATAAATTTATAGGCCGCCCAATCCCGGAGGACTCCGGGAGGCTGAAACTGAATTATTCCTGGAAGTACAGTTATAATGAGAACCAACAAAGGTAGACATTTCACTGGATATATACACTATGATATAATACATATTATATAATACATATTACTTAACTCCACGTACTTTTGTTATTTTAGTCTATGTATTCTTTGTTATATATCTAATAAAATTAAAGTTGGACATTTTGCTTGAGATATAATTTCTAAATACACTATGAGGGTTGAACTAGGAACCGGTTGTTCCCAGGGCAGAGATGAATGCTATGTAAGCATGCAAGAATTGCTTACTTCCAAAACCATTAAGTCTTGTACCATGTATCCATTCATTTGGAAGGGGAGGAGGTGGAAAACATGACCCCAGGGCTGTAAAACCATTATCATTGTTCACTGAGACAACATTATCCATGTCTCAGTACAATTTCTAATCGAGCTGACCCATATCTAATTCTTCTAAAATCTAGCTGAGGAGTGGAACAAAATAATGAAGCATTCAGAGATCTGTGATTTATTGCCAAGCCATAATCTGGGAAGTGTGATGATCAGGACAGGGGATATGTATATGCGTGCTTGTATATTTGTTATGGTTGACATCAACTAGAGATAAACTAAAGCTGAAAGGACACTTATAATTTGGGCTTATTCTACAATCACTCTGTATGATCTGATATCCAAAGTATTATTAATAACAATTTTCAAAGAGAAATATATCTTAAAGATACTGAACTATATACTGAAAATGTGCAATACATTTGTCTAAGAAAAGTGTTAGATTTATTGAACTTGGAGTTTTGCCAAGAAGATAGCACTTTCTTTTGTTGGAAAAAAAAACTGTCTACTTCATACTGAAATACTGAAATATCTGTATCTGGGATGTTTGAGTATGCCGGCACCTGGATCACTTGACATACCTGCCATGTGATGCTAGACTTTTTTATTCCTCTTACCTGATCAAATAGCACAATTGGGGAGCGATCACAAAGAAAAAACATGTAGGAGACATATATTCATTCCCTGCTGCTTCTCCGTTGCAAATTCCCTTCTTTCTCCACTTTTGGCTGCCTCCATAAATAGACAGAAAGGTAGCAAAACCTGGATGTGAGGCATGCAGGCAGTTCCACCCCATGTTCTACTGACAAACATGCATGGACTGTACAGTGGTGGGATTCAGCCGGTTCGCACCTATTCGGGAGAACCGGTTGGAAACTTTCTAAGCAGTTCGGAGAATCAGTTGTTGGAAGAAATCTCCTTTTGTTTTTTCCCACTTTACAGGGCTAATCCTGTAAGGAAGGCATGAAGGAAACATTCTGGTGTTGTTTCTAGCCTAATCTTTATTGCCCTGCTTACAGAAACTGCCTCTCCAGTTAACCCTTATTACCATTGTAACTAAGGTGCAGTGCCCATCGACCTGAGTGACATTGACTTGGCCACGCCCATATGATCACATGATCACTGAACCCCGCCTACCCAGCTGGTCATTAGGGCAGAGAACTGGTTGGTAAATTATTTGAATCCCACCACTGCTGTGACAGCAAGTGTACTGCGAATCAATTACAGAGAAGAGAATAGTTTATTTTTTGAGAGAGAGAAGGAGCCTTACCTTCTAAGGCTGATGTGCCAGAATTTTTGTTCTCTTCAGCCAGCATTACTTCCTCTATAGAAAGATTTATAATTGGTTTGGTTATTCAGTTGCCTAGTTTTCTTAGCGAAGCAAACACTTCTCAGTTCTCATATCCATAGAAATAGGGGAAAGAGGATTAATAAAAATGGCAGGGGGGGGGGGTGTAAGAAAATAAAGCAGCACAAAATAAGCTTAAAATGAAATTATTCCAGTGGAACAGAGTAACATATTTAAACATTTGAGGTTCCCAGGACAGCTTTAAAGAATCAAAAAATTAGTCTCTTTCAAAGGGTTTCTAAGCAGTGGTTAGACTGCAGTACTGCAGGCTATTTCTGCTGCCTGCTGGCTGCCTGCAATTTAACAGATCGAATTTCAACAGGTTCAAGGTTGACTCAGCCTTCCATCCTTATGAGGTGGAAAAAATGAGTCCCAGATTGTTGTGGGGCAATATGCTGACTCTGTAAATCGCTGTAAAGAGGGCTGTAAAAACACTATGAAGCCGTATATAAATCTAAGCAGGGGTGAAATTCAGCAGGTTCAGACAGAGAATCAGTAGTGGAAATTTTGAGTAGTTCGGAGAACCAGCAAATACCACCTCTGGCTGGTCCCAAAGTGGGGTGGGAATGGAGATTTTGCAATATCCTTCCCCTGCCACGCCCACCAAGCCACGCCCCCAGAACGGGTAGTAAAATAAATTGAATTTCTTCACTGAGTCTAAGTGCTATTACTATCTTAGGCTGAAGCATCTCAATCAAGGGAGAAGAAAGCATCATGTATTCTGCTTAGTGCTGTACCTTTTGAGTTCTAACGTCAGAAACTTTAAAGTGGCTTCCAAAACAAAATATAAAAAGTAGTTACATTGGTAATAAGAGCATAAAAATATTGGAGGCACAGAATAAGAGTACCAAAAGAATGTCATTCCGTAGCATAACCCTATGCAAGATTTCTGAAAACACAAACTTTGGGGGATTCGGTAAGGAAAACAACCTGGTTCAAAATGGATCACCGTTTTAAAAATTAGCAGTTACTAATATACATAAAGAATGATTCTGATATCAATAGGTGACATTTCAAATTATGTTTTGGCCCAGTTTGGTCTAATGGTTAATGAGATGTTTCAGTCAAGTTTGAGGTAGTGGTTAAAGTCCCAGACTATAAACTAGAAGTCTGTGAATTCTAGTTTCGCTTCTCAATTCCAGTCACTCTCTCTCAGCCAGCAACGCAGAGGTGGGTTCCTACCAGTTCGCACCTATTCGGTAGAACCAGTTCGTCAAATCTACTGAACCGGTTAGAAGAGGTTCCACCAGTGGACCCGGAAAGCAGGCCACACCTACAGAAAAGGCTCCAAAATTTTTTGAAACCCACCACTGGCAAGGATCTTGTAACTTGACAGCTTTAAGACTTGCATGCTTCAATGCCAGAGTTTCTGAATAGCTACTTGGACCAACCTAAATACTAACTCATAATTTCATATCCGGTCACATGGGCGGCAAGACACTCCCATCCGGTCACATGGGTGGCAAGCCACTCCCACAAATGAGGCCACACCCACAGAGTAGGTTCCAACAATTTTTGAAACTCACCACTGCAGCAACGTCACTCTTGAGTGACAAGCTAAGTGGATCAATTCCTGTTGCAACCAAGGGATCAATTGATAAAAAAAAGTGGACTCTGGACTCGTAAAAAGAAGAAGAAGAAAAAATGAATAATCTATCTTTTTCAGGCACAGAAAGAGGAATGGGGCATGATAACTAACTCGTAACATTTTCTCTTTCACTGTCTGCTTAAAATTATCTTATGTCAGTTCTTTTCTCTGTGCTGAACAAAGCATAAGAATACTATTCATTGGAAGGGATTTCTCTGCTCACTTTTGCTTGTTTATCTGCTTGTGTCAGGGATGTGGGGGGGGGGGGGACAGAATAGCCAGTTTTGGAATAAATTAACCCCTGAACAATAATAGTACGATTTATAACTGTGAGATCAAGGTAAAGAAAACGTTTATGAAGCCAACTCATGTGGAAGTAAATCAATGAGTCAGTGGATAAAAAGTTGTAATGTCAAATACCTTTGCTCAGTTCAAAACATGTCTCTCATAAGAAATATCCATTAAATGGGCTAATTGGTGCTTGACAGAGAACAATTCCCGGCTATTTTGACAAATTCAGATTCGGTTATTTAGAAATATAAACATTAGAATGGCAGCATCTTTCTCTAAAACATAATTTTGCATCATAATGAGGATGGTGCAGTTTGTCCACAAATAGGCCTCCATCAATATTAAATGTACTAAAATGAACACTTTGAATTTTGCTTGGAAAACAACCATCAACTAATATAGATATTTCAACATGGCAGGGATGGAGCTATCCTGAACAGGGACGTGCAGTCACTAAAGGCAAGGGAGGCATGGCCTCACTAGTCATGAGTAAAAGGAAAGAATTTTAAAGAATTTTTTAAAAATAATTAAAGCCAAGGTAGTTGCTGCCAGATTCACAGTGACTTGGAACAGTGCTTTGTGTTAACCATAGGAGGAGGCCAGAGAACTAGGGGCCTCTTTTGCATAAGGAATTTTTCGCCTTTTAAGAGTTAAGCAAGGGTTAACAAGCAAAAAATTCCTTATGCATATGAGGCACGTATTCTCTCGCCTCCTGTACAGGGCATTTTTAGAGGCTTTTTAGAGTTCTCTGGGAGCAACTAGCTCAGTCTGACTCAGAGCTCTGGCCTTTCATGAGGGGAGGGCAGGCAGAAGCAGAGTTGAAATCGTCTCTGAAACAGCTGGAAAAAGATCCATGTGTGGGGAGGGGGGAGGAATTCAAAAAGTTTGATCGGAAGGCAGCAGGGGAAGGTGGGGTAAGGCAGAGGAGCTGCTTTCAAGCCTTTGGAAAATATATCCAATCCAACTTCTGTGTTTGTTTGAGAGTGAGTGAGTGAGAGAGGGATCCAAGTTCTCTGTGTGCGTGTGTCTGTTTGAGAGAGGGGGGAGGGAGGGAGAGAGGGAGGAAGGAGGGGGAGGGAGAAGAAAAAGAATGGGAAAACTTATTTGGCAAGGGGGAAAAATGCTGTCGCTTTAAATCGGAACTGAGCATGCCTGGCTGTGGAATTCTGGGAGTTGAAGTCCACAAGTCTAAAAAGTGCCTCACCAGCCCTAAAGCTGACCGCACGTCACTGATCCTGAGAGATGCCATTCCCTACCTGTTCAACCAATTTCAGGGACAGCTGCAATGTAGAAACTATCTTCAAGAGCTGCTCTGCAAAGAAAATACAATCTAACTTTGTGTAATCGCTACTAGTGTCCCTCTCCTCCAGGTAAGATAATAAAGCCACTTTTGTCAGGCTGTATTGATTTGTAAAACTCATAACTCTACTCAAATACACTATGAAATTTCATCCGAAATTGAAGTTCAAAATTGTGTTAAAGCACATCCACTTTATACTTGCTATTGAAATTTCCAGGAATAGTGTTGCACTATTGCAATTGTTATTACAAGACATTGAGTTTGACTAATGCTGACTAAGGCACCAAATCTTCCTGCGGATAAATGTGTATTAGTTTGGTTTAGTGGTTAAGAAAATAGCCTAGAAATGGGGAGACTGTAACTTCTAGTTCCACCTTAAACATGAAAGTTGGTCGGCTGACTTTGGGCCAATCACTCTCAGCCCAACCCACTGTACAGGATTAAGATTATGGAGAAAATAGGAGGAAAGAGTATGTTTGCTGCCCTGAATTATATATATATATATATATATAAAATAATTAATGGCTAAGACGTCTGCCTAAGATGCAATATAGCCCAGGTTCAAATCCCAGTAAGGGTATGGCTAGCTGATGAGAGCTAAATAGCTTGAAATAGATCTAGAGCCGATTGACAGATAATGGAAGCAGTTAGCTTCCTCCCATAATTGGGGCTTACCAGGGGTTGTGACACTAAATATATACCTTCCTCCCTGGCTTCAGCTGATAAGGAGGAGGACCTGTGGCTTAATGGCTAAGATGTCTGCCTAAGATGTAATATAGCCCAGGTTCGAATCCCAGTAAGGGTATGGCTAGCTGATGACAGCTAAATAGCTTCAAATAGATCTATACTAGTCTCCCTTCATTTATTTATCAGCACAAATATAATACACACACACACACACACACACACACACACACACACACACACACACACACACACACACACACACACACACACACACACACATATATATATATATATATATATATATATATATATATATATATATATATATATATATAAACTGGGATAAGAATAAATAAAAAAATTCCATCTGTCTTTATTTCCATTTTTAATTAATTGATTTTTAAAGGTGTTATTACTAATATCCTTCTGTACTCTGTTTCTTTTTTGGTGTTTTTGGAAGATGGGTGTTCCTATATATTAATGAAATTAAGGAAGTCAGATAAATTGACTGAATAATCCTGCAGCCATAGAGTGTTCAGATTGAGACCCAGATTACAAACTTTGTTTTTCATAGGAAATTCAATCTTATTGAGAACAAGCAGATATTCTAAATCCTGAAGTCACACCTTTGGATTTAGCAATTATATCTTTTCCAAATTCAGTTTCAAATTGTATTCATCCATCCATCCATCCATCCATTCATTTATTCATTTATTTCCTGGATTTATATGGGTGCCCATTTCATATATGTGATTCTGGGTGGCTAATTCAATAAAAACATCAATGCAATAAACAATGGAATTAAATAAAATACATAAAACATAAAATGGTTGCCAAGAACAAACCCATCAACCCACAAATGCATTCAATCTACAATCTCATCCCTTTCCTGAGAGAAAAGCCAGACCAGGGTTTAAGAACTTTATGAAAGGCCCGAAGGGTTCCTGCCAGTTCTAACCTCTTCTATAGAATCTACAAATCTACAGTGCTGTTTAGAACCGGTTCCAGCTCTCTCCCTCCCGCCCGTCCGCACATCATCAAGATGAAGAGCGAGAGGAGAAATTCTGGGAGTTGAAGTCCACAAGTTTTAAAACTGTCAAGTTTGACCACCCCTGGGATTTTTTTTCTAAAGGGTTAGGGGTGCAAGGATCTTATAACTTGATGGCTTTAAGACTTGCATGCTTCAAATGCCAGAGTTTCTGAGCCAACATTTTGGTTGCTAAGCTAGAGCGTTGTTAAATGTGTTTCACCACATTTTACAAGTTGGCCACGCCCACCCAGTGACATGGCTGGCAAGCCACTCCCACCCGGTCACATGGCTGGCAAGCCACTCCCACCCGGTCACATGGCTTGCAAGCCACTCCCACCCGGTCACATGGCTGGCAAGCCACTCCCACCCGGTCACATGGCTGGTAAGCCACTCCTACCTGGTCACATGGCCAGCAAGCCACTCCCACAAAGCAGGCCACATCTACAGAAGAGATTGTGTTGTTCCACTGATTAATTGTTCTAACTGTCAGGAAACTTCTCCTTATTTCTAAATTGCTTCTCTCCGTGATTAGCTTCCACTCATTGCGTCTTGTTCCATCCTCAGATGCTTTGGAGAATAGTTTGACTCCCTCTTCTTTGTGGCAACCCCTGAGATATTGGAACACTGCTATCATGTCACCCCTAGCCCTTCTTTTAATTAAACTAGACATACCCAATTCCAGCAACTGTTCTTTATATGCTTTAGCCTCCAGTCCCCTAATCATCTTTGTTGCTCTTCTCTGCACTCTTTCTAGAGTCTCCACATCTTTTTACATCGTGGCGACCAAACAGTAATTACAAACAAAAATAATTCATAGAAATCATCTGCAAAATTATTTGAATACACACTAGTTGCTCTCTTAAAGTCAAAAGATCTCTCCTTGAACTACTGTGTCAATTTCACTTATTTTTCATGAAACAACTTTCTCCCCAGCTCTTGTATGACATCACAACAAGGTTATATGAAATTA